>NC_140993.1:140269435-140392142 GCF_052327205.1 Somniosus microcephalus
CCTTCGATCCCCTCTCCTCTCCCCCCTTCGATCCCCTCTCCTCTCCCCTTCGATACTCTCTCCTCTCGCCCTTCGATCCCCTCTCCTCTCCCCCTTCGATCCCCTCTCCTCTCCCCCTTCGATTCCCTCTCCTCTCCCCCTTCGATCCCCTCTCCTCACCCCCTTCGATCGCCTCTCCTCTCTCCCCGTTCGATCCCCTCTCCTCTCCCCCTTCGATCCCCTCTCCTCTCCCCCTTCGATCCCCTCTCCTCTCTCCCCGTTCGATCCCCTCTCCTCTCCCCCTTCGATCCCCCTCTCCTCTCCCCCTTCGATCCCCTCTCCTCTCTCCCCCTTCGATACCCTCTCCACTCCCCCTTCGATCTCCTCTCCTCTCTCTCCCTTCGATCCCCTCACCTCTCTCCCTTCGATCCTCTCCTCTCTCCCCCTTCGATCGCCTCTCCTCTCCCCCTTCGATCCCCCCTCCTCTCTCCCCTTCGATCCCCTCTCCTCTCTCCCCTTTCGATCCCCTCTCCTCTCCCCCCTTCGATCCCCTCTACTCTCCCCCTTCGATCCCCTCTCCTCTCTCCCCCTTCGATCCCCTCTCCTCTCTCCCCCTTCGATCCCCTCTCCTCTCCCCCTTTGATCCCCTCTCCTCTCCCCTTTCAATCCCCTCTCCTCTCTCCCCCCTTCGATCCACTCTCCTCTCCCCCTTCGATCCCCTCTCCTCTCCCCCTTCGATCGCCTCTCCTCTCCCCTTCGATACTCTCTCCTCTCGCCCTTCGATCCCCTCTCCTCTCCACCTTCGAACCCCTCTCCTCTCCCCTTTCGATCCCCTCTCCTCTCCCCCTTCGATCACCTCTCCTCTCCCCCTTCGATCCCCTCTCCTCTCCCCCTTCGATCCCCTCTCCTCTGTCCCCCTTCGATCCCCTCTCCTCTCCCCCTCCGATCCCCTCTCCTCTCCCCCTTCGATCCGCTCTCCTCTCCCCCTTCGATCCCCTCTCCTCTCCCCCTTCAATCCCCTCTCCTCTCTCCCTTCGATCCCCTCTCCTCTCTCCCCCTTCGATCCCCTCTCCTCTCCCCCTTCGATCCCCTCTCCTCTCTCACCCTTCGATCCCCTCTCCTCTCCCCCCTTCGATCCCCTCTCCTCTCCCCTTCGATACTCTCTCCTCTCGCCCTTCGATCCCCTCTCCTCTCCCCCTTCGATCCCCTCTCCTCTCCCCTTTCGATCCCCTCTCCTCTCCCCCTTCGATCCCCTCTCCTCTCCCACTTCGATCCCCTCTCCTCTCCCCCTTCGATTCCCTCTCCTCTCCCCCTTCGATCCCCTCTCCTCACCCCCTTCGATCGCCTCTCCTCTCTCCCCGTTCGATCCCCTCTCCTCTCCCCCTTCGATCCCCTCTCCTCTCCCCCTTCGATCCCCTCTCCTCTCTCCCCCTTCGATACCCTCTCCTCTCCCCCTTCGATCTCCTCTCCTCTCCCCCTTCGATCCCCTCTCCTCTCCCCCTTCGATCCCCTCTCCTCTCTCCCCCTTCGATCCCCTCTCCTCTCCCCCTTCGATCCCCTCTCCTCTCCCCCTTCGATCCCCTCTCCTCTCTCCCCCTTCGATACCTTCTCCTCACCCCCTTCGATCCCCTCTCCTCTCTCTCTCCCTTCGATCCCCTCTCCTCTCCCCCTTCGATTCCCTCACCTCTCTCCCTTCGATCCTCTCCTCTCTCCCCCTTCGATCCCCTCTCCTCTCCCCCTTCGATCCCCCCTCCTCTCTCCCCCTTCGATCCCCTCTCCCCTCCCCCTTCGATCCCCTCTCCTCTCTCCCCTTCGATCCTCCTCCTCTCCCCACTTCGAACCCCTCTCCTCTCTGTCCCTTCGATCCCCTCTCCTCTCTCCCCCTTCGATCCCCTCTCCTCTCCCCCTTCGATCATCTCTCCTCTCCCCCCTTCGATCCCCTCTCCTATCTCTCCCTTCGATCCCCTCTCCTCTACCCCCTTCGCTCCCCTCTCCTCTCCGCACTTCGATCCCCTCTCCTCTCCCCCTTCGATCTCCTCTCCTCTCCCCCTTCGATACCCTCTCCTCTCTCCTTCGATCCCCTCTCCTCTCTCCCCTTTGATCCCCTCTCCTCTCCCCTTCGATCCCCTCTCCTCTCCACCTTCGATCGCCTCTCCTCTCCCCCTTCGATCCCCCCCTCCTCTCTCCCCCTTCGATCCCCTCTCCTCTCTCCCCTTTCGATCCCCTCTCCTCTCCCCCCTTCGATCCCCCTCTACTCTCCCCCTTCGATCCCCTCTCCTCTCTCCCCCTTCGATCACCCTCTCCTCTCTCCCCCTTCGATCCCCTCTCCTCTCCCCCCCTTTGATCCCCTCTCCTCTCCCCCTTCAATCCCCTCTCCTCTCTCCCCCTTCGATCCACTCTCCTCTCCCCCTTCGATCCCCTCTCCTCTCCCCCCTTCGATCCCCTCTCCTCTCCCCTTCGATACTCTCTCCTCTCGCCCTTCGATCCCCTCTCCTCTCCCCCTTCGAACCCCTCTCCTCTCCCCTTTCGATCCCTCTCCTCTCCCCCTTCGATCACCTCTCCTCTCCCCCTTCGATCCCCTCTCCTCTCCCCCTTCGATCCCCTCTCCTCTGTCCCCCTTCGATCCCCTCTCCTCTCCCCCTCCGATCCCCTCTCCTCTCCCCCTTCGATCCGCTCTCCTCTCCCCCTTCGATCCCTCTTCCTCTCCCCCTTCAATCCCCTCTCCTCTCTCCCTTCGATCCCCTCTCCTCTCTCCCCCTTCGATCCCCTCTCCTCTCCCCCCTTCGATCCCCTCTCCTCTCCCCTTCGATACTCTCTCCTCTCGCCCTTCGATCCCCTCTCCTCTCCCCCTTCGATCCCCTCTCCTCTCCCCTTCGATTCCCTCTCCTCTCCCCCTTCGATCCCCTCTCCTCACCCCCTTCGATCGCCTCTCCTCTCTCCCCGTTCGATCACCTCTCCTCTCCCCCTTCGATCCCCTCTCCTCTCCCCCTTCGATCCCCTCTCCTCTCTCCCCCTTCGATACCCTCTCCTCTCCCCCTTCGATCTCCTCTCCTCTCCCCCTTCGATCCCCTCTCCTCTCCCCTTCGATCCCTCTCCTCTCTCCCCCTTCGATCCCCTCTCCTCTCCCCCTTCGATCCCCTCTCCTCTCCCCCTTCGATCCCCTCTCCTCTCTCCCCCTTCGATACCTTCTCCTCACCCCCTTCGATCCCCTCATCCTCTCTCTCCCTTCGATCCCTCTCCTCTCCCCTTCGATCCCCTCACCTCTCTCCCTTCGATCCTCTCCTCTCTCCCCCTTCGATCCCCTCTCCTCTCCCCCTTCGATCCCCCCTCCAATCTCCCCCTTCGATCCCCTCTCCCCTCCCCCTTCGATCCCCTCTCCTCTCCCCCTTCGATCCTCCCTCCTCTCCCCACTTCGATCCCCTCTCCTCTCTGTCCTTCGATCCCCTCTCCTCTCATCCCACCGTCGATCCCCTCTCCTCTCCCCCTTCGATCATCTCTCCTCTCCCCCCTTCGATCCCCTCTCCTATCTCTCCCTTCGATCCCCTCTCCTCTACCCCCTTCGCTCCCCTCTCCTCTCCGCACTTCGATCCCCTCTCCTCTCCCCTTCGATCTCCTCTCCTCTCCCCCTTCGATACCCTCTCCTCTCTCCTTCGATCCCCTCTCCTCTCTCCCCTTTGATCCCTCTCCTCTCCCCCCTTCGATCCCCTCTCCTCTCCACCTTCGATCCCCTCTCCGAACCCCCATCGATCCCATCTTCTCTGCTCCCCTTCGATCCCCTCTACTCTCCCCCTTCGATCCCCTCTCCTCTCCACTTCGATCCCCTCTCCGACACCCCATCGATCCCCTCTCCTCTCCCCCTTCGATCCCCTCTCCGACTCACCCCATCGATCCCCTCTCCTCTCTCCCCTTCGATCCCCTCTACTCTCCCCCTTCGATCCTCTCTCCTCTCTCCCCCTTCGATCCCCTCTCCTCTCCCCCTTCGATTCCCTCTCCTCTCCCCCTTCGATCCCCTCTCCTCTCTCCCCATTCGATCCCCTCTCCTCTCCCCCTTCAATCCCCTCTCCTCTCTCCCCATTCGATCCCCTCTCCTCTCCCCCTTCGATCACCTCTCCTCTCCCCCTTCGATCCACTCTCCTCGCCCCCTTCGATCCCCTCTCCTCTCTTCCCCTTCGATCCCCTCTCCTCTCCCCCTTCGATCCCCTCTCCTCTCCCCCTTCGATCCCCTCTCCTCTCCCCCCTTCGATCCCCTCTCCTCTCTCCCCCTTCGATCCCCTCTCCTCTCCCCCTTCAACCTCCTCTGCTCTACCCCTTCGATCCCCTCTCCTCTCCCCCTTCGATCCCCTCTCCTCTCTCCCCTTTCGATCCCCTCTCCTCTCCCCCCTTCGATCCCCTCTACTCTCCCCCTTCGCCTTCGATCCCCTCTCCTCTCTCCCCCTTCGATCCCCTCTCCTCTCTCCCCCTTCGATCCCCTCTCCTCTCCCCCTTCGATCCCCTCTCCTCTCCCCCTTCGATCCCCTCTCCTCTCCCCCTTCGATCCCCTCTCCTCTCTCCCCTTCGATCCCTCTCCTCTCCCCCTTCGATCTCCTCTCCTCTCCCCCCTTCGATCCCCTCTCCTCTCCCCCTTCGATCCCCTCTCCTCTCCCCCTTCGATCCCCTCTCCTCTCCCCCTTCGATCCCCTCTCCTCTCCCCCTTCGATCCCCT
This sequence comes from Somniosus microcephalus, assembly GCF_052327205.1. Taxonomy (NCBI): domain Eukaryota; kingdom Metazoa; phylum Chordata; class Chondrichthyes; order Squaliformes; family Somniosidae; genus Somniosus; species Somniosus microcephalus. The sequence goes on from NC_140993.1 coordinate 140,274,117, forward strand.
CTCCTCTCTCCCCCTTCGATACCTTCTCCTCACCCCCTTCGATCCCCTCTCCTCTCTCTCCCTTCGATCCCCTCTCCTCTCCCCCTTCGATCCCCTCACCTCTCTCCCTTCGATCCTCTCCTCTCTCCCCCTTCGATCCCCTCTCCTCTCCCCCTTCGATCCCCCCTCCAATCTCCCCCTTCGATCCCCTCTCCCCTCCCCCTTCGATCCCCTCTCCTCTCCCCCTTCGATCCTCGCTCCTCTCCCCACTTCGATCCCCTCTCCTCTCTGTCCCTTCGATCCCCTCTCCTCTCTCCCCCGTCGATCCCCTCTCCTCTCCCCCTTCGATCATCTCTCCTCTCCCCCCTTCGATCCCCTCTCCTATCTCTCCCTTCGATCCCCTCTCCTCTACCCCCTTCGCTCCCCTCTCCTCTCCGCACTTCGATCCCCTCTCCTCTCCCCCTTCGATCTCCTCTCCTCTCCCCCTTCGATACCCTCTCCTCTCTCCTTCGATCCCCTCTCCTCTCTCCCTTTGATCCCCTCTCCTCTCCCCCTTCGATCCCCTCTCCTCTCCACCTTCGATCCCTCTCCGAACCCCCATCGATCCCATCTTCTCTCTCCCCTTCGATCCCCTCTACTCTCCCCCTTCGATCCCCTCTCCTCTCCACTTCGATCCCCTCTCCGACACCCCATCGATCCCCTCTCCTCTCCCCCTTCGATCCCCTCTCCGACACCCCATCGATCCCCTCTCCTCTCTCCCCTTCGATCCCCTCTACTCTCCCCCTTCGATCCTCTCTCCTCTCTCCCCCTTCGATCCCCTCTCCTCTCCCCCTTCGATTCCCTCTCCTCTCCCCCTTCGATCCCCTCTCCTCTCTCCCCATTCGATCCCCTCTCCTCTCCCCCTTCAATCCCCTCTCCTCTCTCCCCATTCGATCCCCTCTCCTCTCCCCCTTCGATCACCTCTCCTCTCCCCCTTCGATCCACTCTCCTCGCCCCCTTCGATCCCCTCTCCTCTCTTCCCCTTCGATCCCCTCTCCTCTCCCCCTTCGATCCCCTCTCCTCTCCCCCTTCGATCCCCTCTCCTCTCCCCCCTTCGATCCCCTCTCCTCTCTCCCCCTTCGATCCCCTCTCCTCTCCCCCTTCAACCTCCTCTGCTCTACCCCTTCGATCCCCTCTCCTCTCCCCCTTCGATCCCCTCTCCTCTCTCCCCTTTCGATCCCCTCTCCTCTCCCCCCTTCGATCCCCTCTACTCTCCCCTTCGATCCCCTCTCCTCTCTCCCCCTTCGATCCCCTCTCCTCTCTCCCCCTTCGATCCCCTCTCCTCTCCCCCTTCGATCCCCTCTCCTCTCCCCCTTCAATCCCCTCTCCTCTCTCCCCCTTCGATCGACTCTCCTCTCCCCGCTTCGATCCCCTCTCCTCTCCCCCCTTCGATCCCCTCTCCTCTCCCCTTCGATACTCTCGCCTCTCGCCCTTCGATCCCCTCAACTCTCCCCCTTCGAACCCCTCTCCTCTCCCCTTTCGATCCCCTCTCCTCTCCCCCTTCGATCACCTCTCCTCTCCCCCTTCGATCCCCTCTCCTCTCCCCCTTCGATCCCCTCTCCTCTGTCCCCCTTCGATCCCCTCTCCTCTCCCCCTCCGATCCCCTCTACTCTCCCCCTTCGATCCGCTCTCCTCTCCCCCTTCGATCCCCTCTCCTCTCCCCCTTCCATCCCCTCTCCTCTCTCCCTTCGATCCCCTCTCCTCTCTCCCCCTTCGATCCCCTCTCCTCTCCCCCTTCGATCCCCTCTCCTCTCTCCCCCTTCGATCCCCTTTCCTCTCCCCCCTTCGATCCCCTCTCCTCTCCCCTTCGACACTCTCTCCTATCGCCCTTCGATCCCCTCTCCTCTCCCCCTTCGATCCCCTCTCCTCTCCCCCTTCGATCCCCTCTCCTCTCCCCTTTCGATCCCCTCTCCTCTCCCCCTTCGATCCCCTCTCCTCTCCCACTTCGATCCCCTCTCCTCTCCCCCTTCGATCCCCTCTCCTCACCCCCTTCGATCGCCTCTCCTCTCTCCCCGTTCGATCCCCTCTCCTCTCCCCCTTCAATCCCCTCTCCTCTCCCCCTTCGATCCCCTCTCCTCTCTCCCCCTTCGATACCCTCTCCTCTCCCCCTTCGATCTCCTCTCCTCTCCCCCTTCGATCCCCTCTCCTCTCCCCCTTCGATCCCCTCTCCTCTCTTCCCCTTCGATCCCCTCTCCTCTCCCTCTTCAATCCCCTCTCCTCTCCCCCTTCGATCCCCTCTCCTCTCTCCCCCTTCGATACCCCCTCCTCTCCCCCTTGGATCCCCTCTCCTCTCTCTCCCTTCGATCCCCTCACCTCTCTCCCTTCGATCCTCTCCTCTCTCCCCCTTCGATCCCCTCTCCTCTCCCCCTTCGATCCCCCCTCCTCTCTCCCCCTTCGATCCCCTCTCCTCTCCCCCCTTCAATCCCCTCTCCTCTCTCCCTTCGATCCCCTCTCCTCTCTCCCCCTTCGATCCCCTCTCCTCTCCCCCCTTCGATCCCCTCTCCTCTCCCCTTCGATACTCTCTCCTCTCGCCCTTCGATCCCCTCTCCTCTCCCCCTTCGATCCCCTCTCCTCTCCCCCTTCGATTCCCTCTCCTCTCCCCCTTCGATCCCCTCTCCTCACCCCCTTCGATCGCCTCTCCTCTCTCCCCGTTCGATCCCCTCTCCTCTCCCCCTTCGATCCCCTCTCCTCTCCCCCTTCGATCCCCTCTCCTCTCTCCCCGTTCGATCCCCTCTCCTCTCCCCCTTCGATCCCCTCTCCTCTCCCCTTCGATCCCCTCTCCTCTCTCCCCCTTCGATACCCTCTCCACTCCCCCTTCGATCTCCTCTCCTCTCCCCCTTCGATCCCCTCTCCTCTCCCCCTTCGATCCCCTCTCCTCTCTCCCCCTTCGATCCCCTCTCCTCTCCCTCTTCAATCACCTCTCCTCTCCCCCTTCGATCCCCTCTCCTCTCTCCCCCTTCGATAGCCCCTCCTCTCCCCCTTGGATCCCCTCTCCTCTCTCTCCTTCGATCCCCTCACCTCTCTCCTTCGATCCTCTCCTCTCTCCCCCTTCGATCGCCTCTCCTCTCCCCCTTCGATCCCCCCTCCTCTCTCCCCCTTCGATCCCCTCTCCTCTCTCCCCTTTCGATCCCCTCTCCTCTCCCCCCTTCGATCCCCTCTACTCTCCCCCTTCGATCCCCTCTCCTCTCTCCCCCTTCGATCCCCTCTCCTCTCTCCCCCTTCGATCCCCTCTCCTCTCCCCTTTGATCCCCTCTCCTCTCCCCTTTCAATCCCTCTCCTCTCTCCCCCTTCGATCCACTCTCCTCTCCCCCTTCGATCCCCTCTCCTCTCCCCCTTCGATCGCCTCTCCTCTCCCCTTCGATACTCTCTCCTCTCGCCCTTCGATCCCCTCTCCTCTCCACCTTCGAACCCCTCTCCTCTCCCCTTTCGATCCCCTCTCCTCTCCCCCTTCGATCACCTCTCCTCTCCCCCTTCGATCCCCTCTCCTCTCCCCTTCGATCCCCTCTCCTCTGTCCCCCTTCGATCCCCTCTCCTCTCCCCCTCCGATCCCCTCTCCTCTCCCCCTTCGATCCGCTCTCCTCTCCCCCTTCGATCCCCTCTCCTCTCCCCCTTCAATCCCCTCTCCTCTCTCCCTTCGATCCCCTCTCCTCTCTCCCCCTTCGATCCCCTCTCCTCTCCCCCTTCGATCCCCTCTCCTCTCTCACCCTTCGATCCCCTCTCCTCTCCCCCCTTCGATCCCCTCTCCTCTCCCCTTCGATACTCTCTCCTCTCGCCCTTCGATCCCCTCTCCTCTCCCCCTTCGATCCCCTCTCCTCTCCCCTTTCGATCCCCTCTCCTCTCCCCCTTCGATCCCCTCTCCTCTCCCACTTCGATCCCCTCTCCTCTCCCCCTTCGATTCCCTCTCCTCTCCCCCTTCGATCCCCTCTCCTCACCCCCTTCGATCGCCTCTCCTCTCTCCCCGTTCGATCCCCTCTCCTCTCCCCTTCGATCCCCTCTCCTCTCCCCCTTCGATCCCCTCTCCTCTCTCCCCCTTCGATACCCTCTCCTCTCCCCCTTCGATCTCCTCTCCTCTCCCCCTTCGATCCCCTCTCCTCTCCCCCTTCGATCCCCTCTCCTCTCTCCCCCTTCGATCCCTCTCCTCTCCCCCTTCGATCCCCTCTCCTCTCCCCCTTCGATCCCCTCTCCTCTCTCCCCCTTCGATACCTTCTCCTCACCCCCTTCGATCCCCTCTCCTCTCTCTCCCTTCGATCCCCTCTCCTCTCCCCCTTCGATCCCCTCACCTCTCTCCCTTCGATCCTCTCCTCTCTCCCCCTTCGATCCCCTCTCCTCTCCCCCTTCGATCCCCCCTCCTCTCTCCCCTTCGATCCCTCTCCCCTCCCCCTTCGATCCCCTCTCCTCTCCCCCTTCGATCCTCCCTCCTCTCCCCACTTCGAACCCCTCTCCTCTCTGTCCCTTCGATCCCCTCTCCTCTCTCCCCCTTCGATCCCCTCTCCTCTCCCCCTTTGATCATCTCTCCTCTCCCCCCTTCGATCCCCTCTCCTATCTCTCCCTTCGATCCCCTCTCCTCTACCCCCTTCGCTCCCCTCTCCTCTCCGCACTTCGATCCCCTCTCCTCTCCCCCTTCGATCTCCTCTCCTCTCCCCCTTCGATACCCTCTCCTCTCTCCTTCGATCCCCTCTCCTCTCTCCCCTTTGATCCCCTCTCCTCTCCCCCTTCGATCCCCTCTCCTCTCCACCTTCGATCGCCTCTCCTCTCCCCCTTCGATCCCCCCTCCTCTCTCCCCCTTCGATCCCCTCTCCTCTCTCCCCTTTCGATCCCCTCTCCTCTCCCCCCTTCGATCCCCTCTACTCTCCCCCTTCGATCCCCTCTCCTCTCTCCCCCTTCGATCCCCTCTCCTCTCTCCCCCTTCGATCCCCTCTCCTCTCCCCCTTTGATCCCCTCTCCTCTCCCCCTTCAATCCCCTCTCCTCTCTCCCCCTTCGATCCACTCTCCTCTCCCCTTCGATCCCCTCTCCTCTCCCCCCTTCGATCCCCTCTCCTCTCCCCTTCGATAACGCTCTCCTCTCGCCCTTCGATCCCCTCTCCTCTCCCCCTTCGAACCCCTCTCCTCTCCCCTTTCGATCCCCTCTCCTCTCCCCCTTCGATCACCTCTCCTCTCCCCCTTCGATCCCCTCTCCTCTCCCCCTTCGATCCCCTCTCCTCTGTCCCCCTTCGATCCCTCTCCTCTCCCCCTCCGATCCCCTCTCCTCTCCCCCTTCGATCCGCTCTCCTCTCCCCCTTCGATCCCCTCTCCTCTCCCCCTTCAATCCCCTCTCCTCTCTCCCTTCGATCTCCTCTCCTCTCCCCTTCGATCCCCTCTCCTCTCCCCCTTCGATCCCTCTCCTCTCTCCCCCTTCGATCCCTCTCCTCTCCCTCTTCAATCACCTCTCCTCTCCCCCTTCGATCCCCTCTCCTCTCTCCCCCTTCGATAGCCCCTCCTCTCCCCCTTGGATCCCCTCTCCTCTCTCTCCCTTCGATCCCCTCACCTCTCTCCTTCGATCCTCTCCTCTCTCCCCCTTCGATCGCCTCTCCTCTCCCCCTTCGATCCCCTCTCCTCTCCCCCTTCGATCCCCTCTCCTCTCTCCCCCTTCGGATCCCCTTTCCTCTCCCCCCTTCGATCCCCTCTCCTCTCCCCTTCGACACTCTCTCCTATCGCCCTTCGATCCCCTCTCCTCTCCCCCTTCGATCCCCTCTCCTCTCCCCCTTCGATCCCCTCTCCTCTCCCCTTTCGATCCCTCTCCTCTCCCCCTTCGATCCCCTCTCCTCTCCCACTTCGATCCCCTCTCCTCTCCCCCTTCGATCCCCTCTCCTCACCCCCTTCGATCGCCTCTCCTCTCTCCCCGTTCGATCCCCTCTCCTCTCCCCCTTCAATCCCCTCTCCTCTCCCCTTCGATCCCCTCTCCTCTCTCCCCCTTCGATACCCTCTCCTCTCCCCCTTCGATCTCCTCTCCTCTCCCCCTTCGATCCCCTCTCCTCTCCCCCTTCGATCCCCTCTCCTCTCTTCCCCTTCGATCCCCTCTCCTCTCCCTCTTCAATCCCCTCTCCTCTCCCCCTTCGATCCCCTCTCCTCTCTCCCCCTTCGATACCCCCTCCTCTCCCCCTTGGATCCCCTCTCCTCTCTCTCCCTTCGATCCCCTCACCTCTCTCCCTTCGATCCTCTCCTCTCTCCCCCTTCGATCCCCTCTCCTCTCCCCCTTCGATCCCCCCTCCTCTCTCCCCCTTCGATCCCCTCTCCTCTCCCCCTTCAATCCCCTCTCCTCTCTCCCTTCGATCCCCTCTCCTCTCTCCCCCTTCGATCCCCTCTCCTCTCCCCCCTTCGATCCCCTCTCCTCTCCCCTTCGATACTCTCTCCTCTCGCCCTTCGATCCCCTCTCCTCTCCCCCTTCGATCCCCTCTCCTCTCCCCCTTCGATTCCCTCTCCTCTCCCCCTTCGATCCCCTCTCCTCACCCCCTTCGATCGCCTCTCCTCTCTCCCCGTTCGATCCCCTCTCCTCTCCCCCTTCGATCCCCTCTCCTCTCCCCCTTCGATCCCCTCTCCTCTCTCCCCGTTCGATCCCCTCTCCTCTCCCCCTTCGATCCCCTCTCCTCTCCCCCTTCGATCCCCTCTCCTCTCTCCCCCTTCGATACCCTCTCCACTCCCCCTTCGATCTCCTCTCCTCTCCCCCTTCGATCCCCTCTCCTCTCCCCCTTCGATCCCCTCTCCTCTCTCCCCCTTCGATCCCCTCTCCTCTCCCTCTTCAATCACCTCTCCTCTCCCCCTTCGATCCCCTCTCCTCTCTCCCCCTTCGATAGCCCCTCCTCTCCCCCTTGGATCCCCTCTCCTCTCTCTCCCTTCGATCCCCTCACCTCTCTCCCTTCGATCCTCTCCTCTCTCCCCCTTCGATCGCCTCTCCTCTCCCCCTTCGATCCCCCCTCCTCTCTCCCCCTTCGATCCCCTCTCCTCTCTCCCCTTTCGATCCCCTCTCCTCTCCCCCCTTCGATCCCCTCTACTCTCCCCCTTCGATCCCCTCTCCTCTCTCCCCCTTCGATCCCCTCTCCTCTCTCCCCCTTCGATCCCCTCTCCTCTCCCCCTTTGATCCCCTCTCCTCTCCCCTTTCAATCCCCTCTCCTCTCTCCCCCTTCGATCCACTCTCCTCTCCCCCTTCGATCCCCTCTCCTCTCCCCCTTCGATCGCCTCTCCTCTCCCCTTCGATACTCTCTCCTCTCGCCCTTCGATCCCCTCTCCTCTCCACCTTCGAACCCCTCTCCTCTCCCCTTTCGATCCCCTCTCCTCTCCCCCTTCGATCACCTCTCCTCTCCCCCTTCGATCCCCTCTCCTCTCCCCCTTCGATCCCCTCTCCTCTGTCCCCCTTCGATCCCCTCTCCTCTCCCCCTCCGATCCCCTCTCCTCTCCCCCTTCGATCCGCTCTCCTCTCCCCCTTCGATCCCCTCTCCTCTCCCCCTTCAATCCCCTCTCCTCTCTCCCTTCGATCCCCTCTCCTCTCTCCCCCTTCGATCCCCTCTCCTCTCCCCCTTCGATCCCCTCTCCTCTCTCACCCTTCGATCCCCTCTCCTCTCCCCCCTTCGATCCCCTCTCCTCTCCCCTTCGATACTCTCTCCTCTCGCCCTTCGATCCCCTCTCCTCTCCCCCTTCGATCCCCTCTCCTCTCCCCTTTCGATCCCCTCTCCTCTCCCCCTTCGATCCCCTCTCCTCTCCCACTTCGATCCCCTCTCCTCTCCCCCTTCGATTCCCTCTCCTCTCCCCCTTCGATCCCCTCTCCTCACCCCCTTCGATCGCCTCTCCTCTCTCCCCGTTCGATCCCCTCTCCTCTCCCCCTTCGATCCCCTCTCCTCTCCCCCTTCGATCCCCTCTCCTCTCTCCCCCTTCGATACCCTCTCCTCTCCCCCTTCGATCTCCTCTCCTCTCCCCCTTCGAACCCCTCTCCTCTCCCCCTTCGATCCCCTCTCCTCTCTCCCCCTTCGATCCCCTCTCCTCTCCCCCTTCGATCCCCTCTCCTCTCCCCCTTCGATCCCCTCTCCTCTCTCCCCCTTCGATACCTTCTCCTCACCCCCTTCGATCCCCTCTCCTCTCTCTCCCTTCGATCCCCTCTCCTCTCCCCCTTCGATCCCCTCACCTCTCTCCCTTCGATCCTCTCCTCTCTCCCCCTTCGATCCCCTCTCCTCTCCCCCTTCGATCCCCCCTCCTCTCTCCCCCTTCGATCCCCTCTCCCCTCCCCCTTCGATCCCCTCTCCTCTCCCCCTTCGATCCTCCCTCCTCTCCCCACTTCGAACCCCTCTCCTCTCTGTCCCTTCGATCCCCTCTCCTCTCTCCCCCTTCGATCCCCTCTCCTCTCCCCCTTTGATCATCTCTCCTCTCCCCCCTTCGATCCCCTCTCCTATCTCTCCCTTCGATCCCCTCTCCTCTACCCCCTTCGCTCCCCTCTCCTCTCCGCACTTCGATCCCCTCTCCTCTCCCCCTTCGATCTCCTCTCCTCTCCCCCTTCGATACCCTCTCCTCTCTCCTTCGATCCCCTCTCCTCTCTCCCCTTTGATCCCCTCTCCTCTCCCCCTTCGATCCCCTCTCCTCTCCACCTTCGATCGCCTCTCCTCTCCCCCTTCGATCCCCCCTCCTCTCTCCCCCTTCGATCCCCTCTCCTCTCTCCCCTTTCGATCCCCTCTCCTCTCCCCCCTTCGATCCCCTCTACTCTCCCCCTTCGATCCCCTCTCCTCTCTCCCCCTTCGATCCCCTCTCCTCTCTCCCCCTTCGATCCCCTCTCCTCTCCCCCTTTGATCCCCTCTCCTCTCCCCCTTCAATCCCCTCTCCTCTCTCCCCCTTCGATCCACTCTCCTCTCCCCCTTCGATCCCCTCTCCTCTCCCCCCTTCGATCCCCTCTCCTCTCCCCTTCGATACGCTCTCCTCTCGCCCTTCGATCCCCTCTCCTCTCCCCCTTCGAACCCCTCTCCTCTCCCCTTTCGATCCCCTCTCCTCTCCCCCTTCGATCACCTCTCCTCTCCCCCTTCGATCCCCTCTCCTCTCCCCCTTCGATCCCCTCTCCTCTGTCCCCCTTCGATCCCCTCTCCTCTCCCCCTCCGATCCCCTCTCCTCTCCCCCTTCGATCCGCTCTCCTCTCCCCCTTCGATCCCCTCTCCTCTCCCCCTTCAATCCCCTCTCCTCTCTCCCTTCGATCCCCTCTCCTCTCTCCCCCTTCGATCCCCTCTCCTCTCCCCCCTTCGATCCCCTCTCCTCTCCCCTTCGATACTCTCTCCTCTCGCCCTTCGATCCCCTCTCCTCTCCCCCTTCGATCCCCTCTCCTCTCCCCCTTCGATTCCCTCTCCTCTCCCCCTTCGATCCCCTCTCCTCACCCCCTTCGATCGCCTCTCCTCTCTCCCCGTTCGATCCCCTCTCCTCTCCCCCTTCGATCCCCTCTCCTCTCCCCCTTCGATCCCCTCTCCTCTCTCCCCCTTCGATACCCTCTCCTCTCCCCCTTCGATCTCCTCTCCTCTCCCCCTTCGATCCCCTCTCCTCTCCCCCTTCGATCCCCTCTCCTCTCTCCCCCTTCGATCCCCTCTCCTCTCCCCCTTCGATCCCCTCTCCTCTCCCCCTTCGATCCCCTCTCCTCTCTCCCCCTTCGATACCTTCTCCTCACCCCCTTCGATCCCCTCTCCTCTCTCTCCTTCGATCCCCTCTCCTCTCCCCCTTCGATCCCCTCACCTCTCTCCCTTCGATCCTCTCCTCTCTCCCCCTTCGATCCCCTCTCCTCTCCCCCTTCGATCCCCCCTCCAATCTCCCCCTTCGATCCCCTCTCCCCTCCCCCTTCGATCCCCTCTCCTCTCCCCCTTCGATCCTCCCTCCTCTCCCCACTTCGATCCCCTCTCCTCTCTGTCCCTTCGATCCCCTCTCCTCTCTCCCCCGTCGATCCCCTCTCCTCTCCCCCTTCGATCATCTCTCCTCTCCCCCCTTCGATCCCCTCTCCTATCTCTCCCTTCGATCCCCTCTCCTCTACCCCCTTCGCTCCCCTCTCCTCTCCGCACTTCGATCCCCTCTCCTCTCCCCCTTCGATCTCCTCTCCTCTCCCCCTTCGATACCCTCTCCTCTCTCCTTCGATCCCCTCTCCTCTCTCCCCTTTGATCCCCTCTCCTCTCCCCCTTCGATCCCCTCTCCTCTCCACCTTCGATCCCCTCTCCGAACCCCCATCGATCCCATCTTCTCTCTCCCCTTCGATCCCCTCTACTCTCCCCCTTCGATCCCCTCTCCTCTCCCACTTCGATCCCCTCTCCGACACCCCATCGATCCCCTCTCCTCTCCCCCTTCGATCCCCTCTCCGACACCCCATCGATCCCCTCTCCTCTCTCCCCTTCGATCCCCTCTACTCTCCCCCTTCGATCCTCTCTCCTCTCTCCCCCTTCGATCCCCTCTCCTCTCCCCCTTCGATTCCCTCTCCTCTCCCCCTTCGATCCCCTCTCCTCTCTCCCCATTCGATCCCCTCTCCTCTCCCCCTTCAATCCCCTCTCCTCTCTCCCCATTCGATCCCCTCTCCTCTCCCCCTTCGATCACCTCTCCTCTCCCCCTTCGATCCACTCTCCTCGCCCCCTTCGATCCCCTCTCCTCTCTTCCCCTTCGATCCCCTCTCCTCTCCCCCTTCGATCCCCTCTCCTCTCCCCCTTCGATCCCCTCTCCTCTCCCCCCTTCGATCCCCTCTCCTCTCTCCCCCTTCGATCCCCTCTCCTCTCCCCCTTCAACCTCCTCTGCTCTACCCCTTCGATCCCCTCTCCTCTCCCCCTTCGATCCCCTCTCCTCTCTCCCCTTTCGATCCCCTCTCCTCTCCCCCCTTCGATCCCCTCTACTCTCCCCCTTCGATCCCCTCTCCTCTCTCCCCCTTCGATCCCCTCTCCTCTCTCCCCCTTCGATCCCCTCTCCTCTCCCCCTTCGATCCCCTCTCCTCTCCCCCTTCGATCCCCTCTCCTCTCCCCCTTCGATCCCCTCTCCTCTCTCCCCCTTCGATACCCTCTCCTCTCCCCCTTCGATCTCCTCTCCTCTCCCCCTTCGATCCCCTCTCCTCTCCCCCTTCGATCCCCTCTCCTCTCTCCCCCTTCGATCCCCTCTCCTCTCCCCCTTCGATCCCCTCTCCTCTCCCCCCTTCGATCCCCTCTCCTCTCTCCCCCTTCGATACCTTCTCCTCACCCCCTTCGATCCCCTCTCCTCTCTCTCCCTTCGATCCCCTCTCCTCTCCCCCTTCGATCCCCTCACCTCTCTCCCTTCGATCCTCTCCTCTCTCCCCCTTCGATCCCCTCTCCTCTCCCCCTTCGATCCCCCCCTCCAATCTCCCCCTTCGATCCCCTCTCCCCTCCCCCTTCGATCCCCTCTCCTCTCCCCCTTCGATCCTCCCTCCTCTCCCCACTTCGATCCCCTCTCCTCTCTGTCCCTTCGATCCCCTCTCCTCTCTCCCCGTCGATCCCCTCTCCTCTCCCCCTTCGATCATCTCTCCTCTCCCCCCTTCGATCCCCTCTCCTATCTCTCCCTTCGATCCCCTCTCCTCTACCCCCTTCGCTCCCCTCTCCTCTCCGCACTTCGATCCCCTCTCCTCTCCCCCTTCGATCTCCTCTCCTCTCCCCCTTCGATACCCTCTCCTCTCTCCTTCGATCCCCTCTCCTCTCTCCCCTTTGCTCCCCTCTCCTCTCCCCCTTCGATCCCCTCTCCTCTCCACCTTCGATCCCCTCTCCGAACCCCCATCGATCCCATCTTCTCTCTCCCCTTCGATCCCCTCTACTCTCCCCCTTCGATCCCCTCTCCTCTCCCACTTCGATCCCCTCTCCGACACCCCATCGATCCCCTCTCCTCTCCCCCTTCGATCCCCTCTCCGACACCCCATCGATCCCCTCTCCTCTCTCCCCTTCGATCCCCTCTACTCTCCCCCTTCGATCCTCTCTCCTCTCTCCCCCTTCGATCCCCTCTCCTCTCCCCCTTCGATTCCCTCTCCTCTCCCCCTTCGATCCCCTCTCCTCTCTCCCCATTCGATCCCCTCTCCTCTCCCCCTTCAATCCCCTCTCCTCTCTCCCCATTCGATCCCCTCTCCTCTCCCCCTTCGATCACCTCTCCTCTCCCCCTTCGATCCACTCTCCTCGCCCCCTTCGATCCCCTCTCCTCTCTTCCCCTTCGATCCCCTCTCCTCTCCCCCTTCGATCCCCTCTCCTCTCCCCCTTCGATCCCCTCTCCTCTCCCCCCTTCGATCCCCTCTCCTCTCTCCCCCTTCGATCCCCTCTCCTCTCCCCCTTCAACCTCCTCTGCTCTACCCCTTCGATCCCCTCTCCTCTCCCCCTTCGATCCCCTCTCCTCTCTCCCCTTTCGATCCCCTCTCCTCTCCCCCCTTCGATCCCCTCTACTCTCCCCCTTCGATCCCCTCTCCTCTCTCCCCCTTCGATCCCCTCTCCTCTCTCCCCCTTCGATCCCCTCTCCTCTCCCCCTTCGATCCCCTCTCCTCTCCCCCTTCAATCCCCTCTCCTCTCTCCCCCTTCGATCGACTCTCCTCTCCCGCTTCGATCCCCTCTCCTCTCCCCCTTCGATTCCCTCTCCTCTCCCCCTTCGATCCCCTCTCCTCACCCCCTTCGATCGCCTCTCCTCTCTCCCCGTTCGATCCCCTCTCCTCTCCCCCTTCGATCCCCTCTCCTCTCCCCCTTCGATCCCCTCTCCTCTCTCCCCGTTCGATCCCCTCTCCTCTCCCCCTTCGATCCCCTCTCCTCTCCCCCTTCGATCCCCTCTCCTCTCTCCCCCTTCGATACCCTCTCCACTCCCCCTTCGATCTCCTCTCCTCTCCCCCTTCGATCCCCTCTCCTCTCCCCCTTCGATCCCCTCTCCTCTCTCCCCCTTCGATCCCCTCTCCTCTCCCTCTTCAATCACCTCTCCTCTCCCCCTTCGATCCCTCTCCTCTCTCCCCCTTCGATAGCCCCTCCTCTCCCCCTTGGATCCCCTCTCCTCTCTCTCCCTTCGATCCCCTCACCTCTCTCCCTTCGATCCTCTCCTCTCTCCCCCTTCGATCGCCTCTCCTCTCCCCCTTCGATCCCCCTCCTCTCTCCCCCTTCGATCCCCTCTCCTCTCTCCCCTTTCGATCCCCTCTCCTCTCCCCCCTTCGATCCCCTCTACTCTCCCCCTTCGATCCCCTCTCCTCTCTCCCCCTTCGATCCCCTCTCCTCTCTCCCCCTTCGATCCCCTCTCCTCTCCCCCTTTGATCCCCTCTCCTCTCCCCTTTCAATCCCCTCTCCTCTCTCCCCCTTCGATCCACTCTCCTCTCCCCCTTCGATCCCCTCTCCTCTCCCCCTTCGATCGCCTCTCCTCTCCCCTTCGATACTCTCTCCTCTCGCCCTTCGATCCCCTCTCCTCTCCACCTTCGAACCCCTCTCCTCTCCCCTTTCGATCCCCTCTCCTCTCCCCCTTCGATCACCTCTCCTCTCCCCCTTCGATCCCCTCTCCTCTCCCCCTTCGATCCCCTCTCCTCTGTCCCCCTTCGATCCCCTCTCCTCTCCCCCTCCGATCCCCTCTCCTCTCCCCCTTCGATCCGCTCTCCTCTCCCCCTTCGATCCCCTCTCCTCTCCCCCTTCAATCCCCTCTCCTCTCTCCCTTCGATCCCCTCTCCTCTCTCCCCCTTCGATCCCCTCTCCTCTCCCCCTTCGATCCCCTCTCCTCTCTCACCCTTCGATCCCCTCTCCTCTCCCCCCTTCGATCCCCTCTCCTCTCCCCTTCGATACTCTCTCCTCTCGCCCTTCGATCCCCTCTCCTCTCCCCCTTCGATCCCCTCTCCTCTCCCCTTTCGATCCCCTCTCCTCTCCCCCTTCGATCCCCTCTCCTCTCCCACTTCGATCCCCTCTCCTCTCCCCCTTCGATTCCCTCTCCTCTCCCCCTTCGATCCCCTCTCCTCACCCCCTTCGATCGCCTCTCCTCTCTCCCCGTTCGATCCCCTCTCCTCTCCCCCTTCGATCCCCTCTCCTCTCCCCCTTCGATCCCCTCTCCTCTCTCCCCCTTCGATACCCTCTCCTCTCCCCCTTCGATCTCCTCTCCTCTCCCCCTTCGATCCCCTCTCCTCTCCCCCTTCGATCCCCTCTCCTCTCTCCCCCTTCGATCCCCTCTCCTCTCCCCCTTCGATCCCCTCTCCTCTCCCCCTTCGATCCCCTCTCCTCTCTCCCCCTTCGATACCTTCTCCTCACCCCCTTCGATCCCCTCTCCTCTCTCTCCCTTCGATCCCCTCTCCTCTCCCCCTTCGATCCCCTCACCTCTCTCCCTTCGATCCTCTCCTCTCTCCCCCTTCGATCCCCTCTCCTCTCCCCCTTCGATCCCCCCTCCTCTCTCCCCCTTCGATCCCCTCTCCCCTCCCCCTTCGATCCCCTCTCCTCTCCCCCTTCGATCCTCCCTCCTCTCCCCACTTCGAACCCCTCTCCTCTCTGTCCCTTCGATCCCCTCTCCTCTCTCCCCCTTCGATCCCCTCTCCTCTCCCCCTTTGATCATCTCTCCTCTCCCCCCTTCGATCCCCTCTCCTATCTCTCCCTTCGATCCCCTCTCCTCTACCCCCTTCGCTCCCCTCTCCTCTCCGCACTTCGATCCCCTCTCCTCTCCCCCTTCGATCTCCTCTCCTCTCCCCCTTCGATACCCTCTCCTCTCTCCTTCGATCCCCTCTCCTCTCTCCCCTTTGATCCCCTCTCCTCTCCCCCTTCGATCCCCTCTCCTCTCCACCTTCGATCGCCTCTCCTCTCCCCCTTCGATCCCCCCTCCTCTCTCCCCCTTCGATCCCCTCTCCTCTCTCCCCTTTCGATCCCCTCTCCTCTCCCCCCTTCGATCCCCTCTACTCTCCCCCTTCGATCCCCTCTCCTCTCTCCCCCTTCGATCCCCTCTCCTCTCTCCCCCTTCGATCCCCTCTCCTCTCCCCCTTTGATCCCCTCTCCTCTCCCCCTTCAATCCCCTCTCCTCTCTCCCCCGACGATCCACTCTCCTCTCCCCCTTCGATCCCCTCTCCTCTCCCCCCTTCGATCCCCTCTCCTCTCCCCTTCGATACGCTCTCCTCTCGCCCTTCGATCCCCTCTCCTCTCCCCCTTCGAACCCCTCTCCTCTCCCCTTTCGATCCCCTCTCCTCTCCCCCTTCGATCACCTCTCCTCTCCCCCTTCGATCCCCTCTCCTCTCCCCCTTCGATCCCCTCTCCTCTGTCCCCCTTCGATCCCCTCTCCTCTCCCCCTCCGATCCCCTCTCCTCTCCCCCTTCGATCCGCTCTCCTCTCCCCCTTCGATCCCCTCTCCTCTCCCCCTTCAATCCCCTCTCCTCTCTCCCTTCGATCCCCTCTCCTCTCTCCCCCTTCGATCCCCTCTCCTCTCCCCCCTTCGATCCCCTCTCCTCTCCCCTTCGATACTCTCTCCTCTCGCCCTTCGATCCCCTCTCCTCTCCCCCTTCGATCCCCTCTCCTCTCCCCCTTCGATTCCCTCTCCTCTCCCCCTTCGATCCCCTCTCCTCACCCCCTTCGATCGCCTCTCCTCTCTCCCCGTTCGATCCCCTCTCCTCTCCCCCTTCGATCCCCTCTCCTCTCCCCCTTCGATCCCCTCTCCTCTCTCCCCCTTCGATACCCTCTCCTCTCCCCCTTCGATCTCCTCTCCTCTCCCCCTTCGATCCCCTCTCCTCTCCCCCTTCGATCCCCTCTCCTCTCTCCCCCTTCGATCCCCTCTCCTCTCCCCCTTCGATCCCCTCTCCTCTCCCCCTTCGATCCCCTCTCCTCTCTCCCCCTTCGATACCTTCTCCTCACCCCCTTCGATCCCCTCTCCTCTCTCTCCCTTCGATCCCCTCTCCTCTCCCCCTTCGATCCCCTCACCTCTCTCCCTTCGATCCTCTCCTCTCTCCCCCTTCGATCCCCTCTCCTCTCCCCCTTCGATCCCCCCTCCAATCTCCCCCTTCGATCCCCTCTCCCCTCCCCCTTCGATCCCCTCTCCTCTCCCCCTTCGATCCTCCCTCCTCTCCCCACTTCGATCCCCTCTCCTCTCTGTCCCTTCGATCCCCTCTCCTCTCTCCCCCGTCGATCCCCTCTCCTCTCCCCCTTCGATCATCTCTCCTCTCCCCCCTTCGATCCCCTCTCCTATCTCTCCCTTCGATCCCCTCTCCTCTACCCCCCTTCGCTCCCCTCTCCTCTCCGCACTTCGATCCCCTCTCCTCTCCCCCTTCGATCTCCTCTCCTCTCCCCCTTCGATACCCTCTCCTCTCTCCTTCGATCCCCTCTCCTCTCTCCCCTTTGATCCCCTCTCCTCTCCCCCTTCGATCCCCTCTCCTCTCCACCTTCGATCCCCTCTCCGAACCCCCATCGATCCCATCTTCTCTCTCCCCTTCGATCCCCTCTACTCTCCCCCTTCGATCCCCTCTCCTCTCCCACTTCGATCCCCTCTCCGACACCCCATCGATCCCCTCTCCTCTCCCCCTTCGATCCCCTCTCCGACACCCCATCGATCCCCTCTCCTCTCTCCCCTTCGATCCCCTCTACTCTCCCCCTTCGATCCTCTCTCCTCTCTCCCCCTTCGATCCCCTCTCCTCTCCCCC
The DNA here is from genome assembly GCF_052327205.1 of Somniosus microcephalus. Classification (NCBI taxonomy): domain Eukaryota; kingdom Metazoa; phylum Chordata; class Chondrichthyes; order Squaliformes; family Somniosidae; genus Somniosus; species Somniosus microcephalus. The sequence continues at coordinate 140,290,708 of NC_140993.1, forward strand.
TTCGATTCCCTCTCCTCTCCCCCTTCGATCCCCTCTCCTCTCTCCCCATTCGATCCCCTCTCCTCTCCCCCTTCAATCCCCTCTCCTCTCTCCCCATTCGATCCCCTCTCCTCTCCCCCTTCGATCACCTCTCCTCTCCCCCTTCGATCCACTCTCCTCGCCCCCTTCGATCCCCTCTCCTCTCTTCCCCTTCGATCCCCTCTCCTCTCCCCCTTCGATCCCCTCTCCTCTCCCCCTTCGATCCCCTCTCCTCTCCCCCCTTCGATCCCCTCTCCTCTCTCCCCCTTCGATCCCCTCTCCTCTCCCCCTTCAACCTCCTCTGCTCTACCCCTTCGATCCCCTCTCCTCTCCCCCTTCGATCCCCTCTCCTCTCTCCCCTTTCGATCCCCTCTCCTCTCCCCCCTTCGATCCCCTCTACTCTCCCCCTTCGATCCCCTCTCCTCTCTCCCCCTTCGATCCCCTCTCCTCTCTCCCCCTTCGATCCCCTCTCCTCTCCCCCTTCGATCCCCTCTCCTCTCCCCCTTCGATCCCCTCTCCTCTCCCCCTTCGATCCCCTCTCCTCTCTCCCCCTTCGATACCCTCTCCTCTCCCCCTTCGATCTCCTCTCCTCTCCCCCTTCGATCCCCTCTCCTCTCCCCCTTCGATCCCCTCTCCTCTCTCCCCCTTCGATCCCCTCTCCTCTCCCCCTTCGATCCCCTCTCCTCTCCCCCTTCGATCCCCTCTCCTCTCTCCCCCTTCGATACCTTCTCCTCACCCCCTTCGATCCCCTCTCCTCTCTCTCCCTTCGATCCCCTCTCCTCTCCCCCTTCGATCCCCTCACCTCTCTCCCTTCGATCCTCTCCTCTCTCCCCCTTCGATCCCCTCTCCTCTCCCCCTTCGATCCCCCCTCCAATCTCCCCCTTCGATCCCCTCTCCCCTCCCCCTTCGATCCCCTCTCCTCTCCCCCTTCGATCCTCCCTCCTCTCCCCACTTCGATCCCCTCTCCTCTCTGTCCCTTCGATCCCCTCTCCTCTCTCCCCCGTCGATCCCCTCTCCTCTCCCCCTTCGATCATCTCTCCTCTCCCCCCTTCGATCCCCTCTCCTATCTCTCCCTTCGATCCCCTCTCCTCTACCCCCTTCGCTCCCCTCTCCTCTCCGCACTTCGATCCCCTCTCCTCTCCCCCTTCGATCTCCTCTCCTCTCCCCCTTCGATACCCTCTCCTCTCTCCTTCGATCCCCTCTCCTCTCTCCCCTTTGCTCCCCTCTCCTCTCCCCCTTCGATCCCCTCTCCTCTCCACCTTCGATCCCCTCTCCGAACCCCCATCGATCCCATCTTCTCTCTCCCCTTCGATCCCCTCTACTCTCCCCCTTCGATCCCCTCTCCTCTCCCACTTCGATCCCCTCTCCGACACCCCATCGATCCCCTCTCCTCTCCCCCTTCGATCCCCTCTCCGACACCCCATCGATCCCCTCTCCTCTCTCCCCTTCGATCCCCTCTACTCTCCCCCTTCGATCCTCTCTCCTCTCTCCCCCTTCGATCCCCTCTCCTCTCCCCCTTCGATTCCCTCTCCTCTCCCCCTTCGATCCCCTCTCCTCTCTCCCCATTCGATCCCCTCTCCTCTCCCCCTTCAATCCCCTCTCCTCTCTCCCCATTCGATCCCCTCTCCTCTCCCCCTTCGATCACCTCTCCTCTCCCCCTTCGATCCACTCTCCTCGCCCCCTTCGATCCCCTCTCCTCTCTTCCCCTTCGATCCCCTCTCCTCTCCCCCTTCGATCCCCTCTCCTCTCCCCCTTCGATCCCCTCTCCTCTCCCCCCTTCGATCCCCTCTCCTCTCTCCCCCTTCGATCCCCTCTCCTCTCCCCCTTCAACCTCCTCTGCTCTACCCCTTCGATCCCCTCTCCTCTCCCCCTTCGATCCCCTCTCCTCTCTCCCCTTTCGATCCCCTCTCCTCTCCCCCCTTCGATCCCCTCTACTCTCCCCCTTCGATCCCCTCTCCTCTCTCCCCCTTCGATCCCCTCTCCTCTCTCCCCCTTCGATCCCCTCTCCTCTCCCCCTTCGATCCCCTCTCCTCTCCCCCTTCAATCCCCTCTCCTCTCTCCCCCTTCGATCGACTCTCCTCTCCCGCTTCGATCCCCTCTCCTCTCCCCCCTTCGATCCCCTCTCCTCTCCCCTTCGATACTCTCTCCTCTCGCCCTTCGATCCCCTCAACTCTCCCCCTTCGAACCCCTCTCCTCTCCCCTTTCGATCCCCTCTCCTCTCCCCCTTCGATCACCTCTCCTCTCCCCCTTCGATCCCCTCTCCTCTCCCCCTTCGATCCCCTCTCCTCTGTCCCCCTTCGATCCCCTCTCCTCTCCCCCTCCGATCCCCTCTACTCTCCCCCTTCGATCCGCTCTCCTCTCCCCCTTCGATCCCCTCTCCTCTCCCCCTTCCATCCCCTCTCCTCTCTCCCTTCGATCCCCTCTCCTCTCTCCCCCTTCGATCCCCTCTCCTCTCCCCCTTCGATCCCCTCTCCTCTCTCCCCCTTCGATCCCCTTTCCTCTCCCCCCTTCGATCCCCTCTCCTCTCCCCTTCGACACTCTCTCCTATCGCCCTTCGATCCCCTCTCCTCTCCCCCTTCGATCCCCTCTCCTCTCCCCCTTCGATCCCCTCTCCTCTCCCCTTTCGATCCCCTCTCCTCTCCCCCTTCGATCCCCTCTCCTCTCCCACTTCGATCCCCTCTCCTCTCCCCCTTCGATCCCCTCTCCTCACCCCCTTCGATCGCCTCTCCTCTCTCACCGTTCGATCCCCTCTCCTCTCCCCCTTCAATCCCCTCTCCTCTCCCCCTTCGATCCCCTCTCCTCTCTCCCCCTTCGATACCCTCTCCTCTCCCCCTTCGATCTCCTCTCCTCTCCCCCTTCGATCCCCTCTCCTCTCCCCCTTCGATCCCCTCTCCTCTCTTCCCCTTCGATCCCCTCTCCTCTCCCTCTTCAATCCCCTCTCCTCTCCCCCTTCGATCCCCTCTCCTCTCTCCCCCTTCGATACCCCCTCCTCTCCCCCTTGGATCCCCTCTCCTCTCTCTCCCTTCGATCCCCTCACCTCTCTCCCTTCGATCCTCTCCTCTCTCCCCCTTCGATCCCCTCTCCTCTCCCCCTTCGATCCCCCCCTCCTCTCTCCCCCTTCGATCCCCTCTCCTCTCTCCCCTTTCGATCCCCTCTCCTCTCCCCCCTTCGATCCCCTCTACTCTCCCCCTTCGATCCCCTCTCCTCTCTCCCCCTTCGATCCCCTCTCCTCTCTCCCCCTTCGATCCCCTCTCCTCTCCCCCTTCGATCCCCTCTCCTCTCCCCCTTCAATCCCCTCTCCTCTCTCCCCCTTCGATCCACTCTCCTCTCCCCCTTCGATCCCCTCTCCTCTCCCCCCTTCGATCCCCTCTCCTCTCCCCTTCGATACTCTCTCCTCTCGCCCTTCGATCCCCTCTCCTCTCCCCCTTCGAACCCCTCTCCTCTCCCCTTTCGATCCCCTCTCCTCTCCCCCTTCGATCACCTCTCCTCTCCCCCTTCGATCCCCTCTCCTCTCCCCCTTCGATCCCCTCTCCTCTGTCCCCATTCGATCCCCTCTCCTCTCCCCCTCCGATCCCCTCTCCTCTCCCCCTTCGATCCGCTCTCCTCTCCCCCTTCAATCCCCTCTCCTCTCCCCCTTCAATCCCCTCTCCTCTCTCCCTTCGATCCCCTCTCCTCTCTCCCCCTTCGATCCCCTCCCCTCTCCCCCTTCGATCCCCTCTCCTCTCTCACCCTTCGATCCCCTCTCCTCTCCACCCTTCGATCCCCTCTCCTCTCCCCTTCGATACTCTCTCCTCTCGCCCTTCGATCCCCTCTCCTCTCCCCCTTCGATCCCCTCTCCTCTCCCCTTTCAATCCCCTCTCCTCTCCCCCTTCGATCCCCTCTCCTCTCCCACTTCGATCCCCTCTCCTCTCCCCCTTCGATTCCCTCTCCTCTCCCCCTTCGATCCCCTCTCCTCACCCCCTTCGATCGCCTCTCCTCTCTCCCCGTTCGATCCCCTCTCCTCTCCCCCTTCGATCCCCTCTCCTCTCCCCCTTCGATCCCCTCTCCTCTCTCCCCCTTCGATACCCTCTCGTCTCCCCCTTCGATCTCCTCTCCTCTCCCCCTTCGATCCCCTCTCCTCTCCCCCTTCGATCCCCTCTCCTCTCTCCCCCTTCGATCCCCTCTCCTCTCCCCCTTCGATCCCCTCTCCTCTCCCCCTTCGATCCCCTCTCCCCCTTCGATCCCCTCTCCTCTCCCCCTTCGATCCTCTCTCCTCTCCCCCTTCGATCCCCTCTCCTCACCCCCTTCGATCGCCTCTCCTCTCTCCCCGTTCGATCCCCTCTCCTCTCCCCCTTCGATCCCCTCACCTCTCTCCCTTCGATCCTCTCCTCTCTCCCCCTTCGATCCCCTCTCCTCTCCCCCTTCGATCCCCCCTGCTCTCTCCCCCTTCGATCCCCTCTCCCCTCCCCCTTCGATATCCTCTCCTCTCCCCCTTCGATCCTCCCTCCTCTCCCCACTTCGATCCCCTCTCCTCTCTGTCCCTTCGATCCCCTCTCCTCTCTCCCCCTTCGATCCCCTCTCCTCTCCCCCTTCGATCATCTCTCCTCTCCCCCCTTCGATCCCCTCTCCAATCTATCCCTTCGATCCCCTCTCCTCTACCCCCTTCGCTCCCCTCTCCTCTCCGCACTTCGATCCCCTCTCCTCTCCCCCTTCGATCTCCTCTCCTCTCCCCCTTCGATACCCTCTCCTCTCTCCTTCGATCCCCTCTCCTCTATCCCCTTTGATCCCCTCTCCTCTCCCCCTTCGATCCCCTCTCCTCTCCCCCTTCGATCCCCTCTCCGAACCCCCATCGATCCCATCTTCTCTCTCCCCTTCGATCCCCTCTACTCTCCCCCTTCGATCCTCTCTCCTCTCTCCCCCTTCGATCCACTCTCCTCTCCCCCTTCGATCCCCTCTCCTCTCCCACTTCGATCCCCTCTCCGACACCCCATCGATCCCCTCTCCTCTCCCCCTTCGATCCCCTCTCCGACACCCCATCGATCCCCTCTCCTCTCTCCCCTTCGATCCCCTCTACTCTCCCCCTTCGATCCTCTCTCCTCTCTCCCCCTTCGATCCCCTCTCCTCTCCCCCTTCGATTCCCTCTCCTCTCCCCCTTCGATCCCCTCTCCTCTCTCCCCCTTCGATCCCCGCTCCTCTCTCTCCCTTCAATCCCCTCTCCTCTCCCCCTTCGATCCCCTCTCCTCTCCCCCTTCGATCCCCTCTCCTCTCCCCCTTCGATCCCCTCTACTCCCCCCGCTTCGGTCCGCTGTCCTCTCCCCCCTTCGATCCCCTCTCCTCTCCCCCTTCGATCCCCTCTCCTACCTCTCACATCGATCCCCTCTCCTCTCCCCCTTCGATCCCCTCTCCTCTCCCCTTCGATCCCCTCTCCTCTCCCCCTTCGATTCCCTCTCCTCTCCCCCTTCGATCACCTCTCCTCTCCCCCTTCGATCCCCTCTCCTCTCTCCCCAATCGATCCCCTCTCCTCTCTCTCCCTTCGATCCTCTCTCCTCTCCCCCTTCGATACCCTCTCCTCTCTCCCTTCGATCCTCTCCTCTCTCCCCCTTCGATCCCCTCTCCTCGCCCCCTTCGATCCTCTCCTCTCTCCCCCTTCGATCCCCTCTCCTCGCCCCTTCGATCCTCTATTCTCTCCCTTCGATCCCCTCTCCTCTCTCCCCCTTCGATCCCCTCTCCTCTCCCCCTTCGATCCCCTCTCCTCTCTCTCCCTTCGATCCCCTCTCCTCTCCCCCTTCGATCCTCCCTCCTCTCCCCCCTTCGATCCCCTCTCCTCTCTCTCCCTTCGATCCCCTCTCCTCTCTCCCACTTCGATCCCCTCTCCTCTCCCCCTTCGATCATCTCTCCTCTCCCGGCTTCGATCCCCTCTCCTATCTCTCCCTTTCGATCCCCTCTCCTCTACCCCCTTCGCTCCCCTCTCCTCTCCGCACTTCGATCCCCTCTCCTCTCCCCCTTCGATCCCCTCTCCTATCCCCTTCGATCCCCTCTCCTCTCTCCCCTTTGATCCCCTCTCCTCTCCCCCTTTGATCCCCTCTCCTCTCCCCCTTCGATCCCCTCTCCGAACCCCCATCGATCCAATCTCCTCTCTCCCCTTCGATCCCCTCTACTCTCCCCCTTCGATCCTCTCTCCTCTCTCCCCCTTCGATCCCCTCTCCTCTCCTCCTTCGATTCCCTCTACTCTCCCCCTTCGATCTCCTCTCCTCTCCCCCTTCGATACCCTCTCCTCTCCCCTTCGATCCCCTCTCCTCCCTCCCCTATGATCCCCTCTCCTCTCTCCCTTCGATCCGCTCTCCTGTCCCCCTTCGATCCCCTCTCCTCTCCCCCTTCGATCCCCTCTCCTCTCTCCCTCTTCGATCCCCTCTCCTCTCTCCCCCTTTGATCCCCTCTCCTCTCCCCCTTCGATCCCCTCTCCTCTCCCCCTTCGATCCCCTCTCCTCTGTCCCACTTCAATCTCCTCTCCCCCTCCGATCCTCTCTCCTCTCCCCCTTCGATCCCCTCTCCTCTCCTCCATCGATTCCCTCTCCTCTCTCCCCTTCGATCCCCTCTCCTCTCCCGCTTCGATCCCCTCTCCTCTCTCCCCCTTTGATCCCCTCTCCTCTCCCCCCTTCGAACCACTCTCCTCTCCCCTTCGATCCCCTCTCCTCTCGCCCTTCAATCCCCTCTCCTCTCCCCCTTCGATCCCCTCTCCTCTCCCCTTTCGATCCCCTCTCCTCTCCCCCTTCGATCACCTCTCCTCTCCCCCTTCGATCCACTCTCCTCTCCCCCTTCGATCCCCTCTCCTCTCCCCCTTCGGTTCCCTCTCCTCTCCCCCTTCGATCCCCTCTCCTCTCTCCCCATTCGATCCCCTCTCCTCTCCCCCTTCGATCCCCTCTCCTCTCTCCCCATTCGATCTCCTCTCCTCTCCCCCTTCGATCACCTCTCCTCTCCCCCTTCGATCCACTCTCCTCTCCCCCTTCGATACCCTCTCCTCTCTTCCCCTTCGATCCCCTCTCCTCTCCCCCTTCGATCCCCTCTCCTCTCCCCCTTCGATCCCCTCTCCTCTCCCCCCTTCGATCCCCTCTCCTCTCTCCCCCTTCGATCCCCTCTCCTCTCCCCCTTCAATCCCCTCTCCTCTACCCCTTCGATCCCCTCTCCTCTCCCCCTTCGATCCCCTCTCCTCTCTCCCCTTTCGATCCCCTCTCCTCTCCCCCCTTCGATCCCCTCTACTCTCCCCCTTCGATCCCCTCTCCTCTCTCCCCCTTCGATCCCCTCTCCTCTCTCCCCCTTCGATCCCCTCCCCTCTCCCCCTTCGATCCCCTCTCCTCTCCCCCTTCAATCCCCTCTCCTGTCTCCCCCTTCGATCCACTCTCCTCTCCCGCTTCGATCCCCTCTCCTCTCCCCCCTTCGATCCCCTCTCCTCTCCCCTTCAATACTCTCTCCTCTCGCCCTTCGATCCCCTCAACTCTCCCCCTTCAAACCCCTCTCCTCTCCCCTTTCGATCCCCTCTCCTCTCCCCCTTCGATCACCTCTCCTCTCCCCCTTCGATCCCCTCTCCTCTCCCCCTTCGATCCCCTCTCCTCTGTCCCCCTTCGATCCCCTCTCCTCTCCCCCTCCGATCCCCTCTCCTCTCCCCCTTCGATCCGCTCTCCTCTCCCCCTTCGATCCCCTCTCCTCTCCCCCTTCCATCCCCTCTCCACTCTCCCTTCGATCCCCTCTCCTCTCCCCCCCTTCGATCCCCTCTCCTCTCCCCCTTCGATCCCCTCTCCTCTCTCCCCCTTCGATCCCCTTTCCTCTCCCCCCTTCGATCCCCTCTCCTCTCCCCTTCGATACTCTCTCCGCTCGCCCTTCGATCCCCTCTCCTCTCCCCCTTCGATCCCCTCTCCTCTCCCCTTTCGATCCCCTCTCCTCTCCCCCTTCGATCCCCTCTCCTCTCCCACTTCGATCCCCTCACCTCTCCCCCTTCGATTCCCTCTCCTCTCCCCCTTCGATCCCCTCTCCTCACCCCCTTCGATCGCCTCTCCTCTCTCCCCGTTCGATCCCCTCTCCTCTCCCACTTCGATCCCCTCTCCTCTCCCCCTTCGATCCCCTCTCCTCTCTCCCCCTTCGATACCCTCTCCTCTCCCCCTTCGATCTCCTCTCCTCTCCCCCTTCGAACCCCTCTCCTCTCCCCCTTCGATCCCCTCTCCTCTCTCCCCCTTCGATCCCCTCTCCTCTCCCTCTTCGATCCCCTCTCCTCTCCCCCTTCGATCCCCTCTCCTCTCTCCCCCTTCGATACCCCCTCCTCTCCCCCTTGGATCCCCTCTCCTCTCTCTCCCTTCGATCCCCTCACCTCTCTCCCTTCGATCCTCTCCTCTCTCCCCCTTCGATCCCCTCTCCTCTCTCCCCCTTCGATACCCCCTCCTCTCCCCCTTGGATCCCCCCTCCTCTCTCCCCTTTCGATCCCCTCTCCTCTCTCCCCTTTCGATCACCTCTCCTCTCCCCCCTTCGATCCCCTCTACTCTCCCCCTTCGATCCCCTCTCCTCTCTCCCCCTTCGATCCCCTCTCCTCTTCCCCTTCGATCCCCTCCCCACTCCCCCTTCGATCCCCTCTCCTCTCCCCCTTCGATCCCCTCTCCTCTCCCCCTTCGATCCCCTCTCCTCTCCCCATCCGATCCCCTCTCCTCTCTCCCCCTTCGATCCCCTCTCCTCTCCCCCCATCGATCCTCTCTCCTCTCCCCCTTCGGTCCCCTCTCCTCTCCCCCTTCGATCCCCTCTCCTCTCCCCCCATCGATCCTCTCTCCTCTCCCCCTTTGATCCTCTCTCCTCTCCCCCTTCGATCCCCTCTCCTCTCTCCCCCTTCGATCCCCTCTCCTCTCCTACTTCGATCCCCTCTCCTCTCCCCCCTTCGATCCCCTCTCCTCTCTCCCCCTTCGATCCCCTCTCCTCTCTCCCCGTTCAATCCCCTCTCCTCTCCCCCTTCGATCCCCTCTCCTCTCCCCCTTCGATCCCCTCTCCTCTCCCCCTTTGATCCCGTCTCCTCTCTCCCCCTTCGATCCCCTCTCCTCTCCCCCTTCGATCCTCTCCTCTCTCCCCCTTCGATCCCCTCTCCTCTCTCCCCCTTCGATCCCCTCTCCTCTCCCCCTTCGATCCCCTCTCCTCTCCCCCTTCGATCCCCTCTCCTCTCCCCCTTCGATCCCCTCTCCTCTCCCCCTTCGATCCCCTCTCCTCTCTCCCTTTTCGATCCCCTCTCCTCTCCCCCTTCCATCCCCTCTCCGCTCTCCCCCCTTCGATCCCCTCTCCTCTCCCCTTCGATCCTCTCCTCTCTCCCCCTTCGATCCCCACTCCACTCCCCCTTCGATCCCCTCTCCTCTCCCCCCTTCGATCCCCTCTCCTCTCCCCTTCGATCCTCTCTCCTCTCCCCCTTCGATCACCTCTCCTCTCCCCCTTTGATCCCCTCTCCTCTCTCCCCCTTCGATCCCCTCTCCTCTCCCTCCCTTCGATCCCCTCTGCTCACCCCCTTCGATCCCCTCTCCTCTCCCCCTTCGATCCCCTCTCCTGTCTCCCCCTTCGATCCCCTCTCCTCTCCCCCTCCGATCCCCTCTCCTCTCTCCCCCTTCGATCCCCTCTCCTCTCCCCCCATCGATCCTCTCTCCTCTCCCCCTTCGATCCCCTCTCCTCTCCCCCTTCGATCCCCTCTCCTCTCCCCCCATCGATCCTCTCTCCTCTCCCCCTTTGATCCTCTCTCCTCTCCCCCTTCGATCCCCTCTCCTCTCTCCCCCTTCGATCCCCTCTCCTCTCCCACTTCGATCCCCTCTCCTCTCCCCCCTTCGATCCCCTCTCCTCTCTCCCCCTTCGATCCCCTCTCCTCTCTCCCCGTTCAATCCGCTCTCCTCTCTCTCCCCCTTCGATCCCCTCTCCTCTCCCCCTTCGATCCCCTCTCCTCTCCCCCTTTGATCCCGTCTCCTCTCTCCCCCTTCGATCCCCTCTCCTCTCCCCCTTCGATCCTCTCCTCTCTCCCCCTTCGATCCCCTCTCCTCTCTCCCCCTTCGATCCCCTCTCCTCTCCCCCTTCGATCCCCTCTCCTCTCCCCCTTCGATCCCCTCTCCTCTCTCCCTCTTCGATCCCCTCTCCTCTCCCCCTCCGATCCCCTCTCCTCTCCCCCTTCGATCCCCTCTCCTCTCCCCCTTCGATCTCCTCTCCTCTCCCCCTTTTATCCCCTCTCCTCTACCCCTTCAATCCCCTCTCCTCTCCCCCATCGATCCCCCTCCTGTCCCCCTTCGATCCCCTCTCCTCTCCCCCTTCGATCCCCTCTCCTCTCCACCTTCGATCCTCTCCTCTCTCCCCCTTCGATCCCCTGTCCTCTCTCCCCCTTCGATCCCCTCTCCTCTATCCCCCTTCGATTCCCTCTCCCCTCCTCCTTCGATCCTCTCCTCTCTCCCCCTCCGATCCCCTCTCCTCTCTCCCCCTTCGATCCCCTCTCCTCTCTCCCCCTTCGATCCCCTCTCCTCTCTCACCCTTCGATCCCCTCTGCTCTCCCCCCTTCGATCCCCTCTCCTCTCCCCACTTCGATCCCCTCTCTTCTCCCCCTTTGATCCCCTGTCCTCTCTCCCCCTTCGATCCCCTCTCCTCTCCCTCTTCGATCCCCTCTCCTCTCCCCCTTCGATCCCCTCTCCTCTCCCCCCTTCGATCCCCTCTCCTCTCCCACTTCGATCCCCTCTCCTCTCCCCCTTCAATCCCCTCTCCTCTCTCCCCCTTCGATCCCCTCTCCTCTCTCCCCCTTCGATCCCCTCTCCTCTCCCCCTTCGATCCTCTCTCCTCTCCCCCTCCCCTTCGATCCTCTCTCCTCTCCCCCTTCGATCCCCTCTCCTCTCTCCCCTTTCAATCCCCTCTCCTCTCCCCACTTCGATCCCCTCTCCTCTCCCCACTTCGATCCCCTCTCCTCTCCCCCTTTCGATCCCCTCTCCTCTCTCCCCCTTCGATCTCCTCTCCTCTCCCCCTTCGATCCCCTCTCCTCTCTTCCCCCTTCGATCCCCTCTCCTCTCCCCCCTTCGATCCCCTCTCCTCTCTCCCCCTTCGGTCCCCTCTCCTCTCTCCCCTTCGATCCTCTCTCCTCTCCCCCTTTCGATCCCCCTCTCCTCTCCCCTTCGATCCCCTCTCCTCTCTCCCCGTTCGATCCCTCTCCTCTCCCCCCCTATCGATCCCCTCTCCTCTCTCCCCCTTCGGTCCCCTCTCCTCTCTCCCCCTTCGATCCTCTCCTCTCTCCCCCTCCGATCCCCTCTCCTCTCTCCCCCTCCGATCCCCTCTCCTCTTTCCCCCTCCAATCCCGTCTCCTCTCTCCCCCTTCGATCCCCTCTCCTCTCTCCCCTCCGATCCCCTCTCCACTCTCCCCCTTCGATCCCCTCTCCTCTCTCCCCTCCGACCCCCCTCTCCTCTCTCCCCTCCGATCCCCTCTCCACTGTCCCCCCTTCGATCCCCTCTCCTCTCCCCCTTCGATCCCCTCTCCTCTCTCCCCTCCGATCCCCTCTCCACTCTCCCCCCTTCGATCCCCTCTCCTCTCTCCCCCTTCGAACCCATCTCCTCTCCCCCCTTCGATCCCCTCTCCTCTCCCCCTTCGATCCCCTCTCCTCTCTCCCCTCCAATCCCCTCTCGTCTCTCCCCCTCCGATCCCCTTTCCTCTCTCCCCCCTTCGATCCCCTCCCCTCTCCCCCTTCGATCCCCTCTCCTCTCCCCCTCCGATCCCCTCTCCTCTCCCCCTCTGATCCCCTCTCCTCTCCCCCCTTCGATCCCCTCTCCTCTCCCCCTCCGAACCCGTCTCCTCTCCCCCCCTTCAATCCCCTCTCCTCTCTCTCCCCCCTTCGATCCCCTCTCCTCTCCCCCCCTTCGACCCCCTCTCCTCTCCCCCTTCGATCCCCTCTCCTCTCCCCCTTCGATCCCCTCTCCTCTGCCCCCTTCGATCCCCTCTCCTCTCCCCCTCCGATCCCCTTTCCTCTCTCCCCCCTTCGATCCCCTCTCCTCTCCCCCTCTGATCCCCTCTCCTCTCTCCCCCATCGATCCCCTCTCCTCTCTCCCCCATCGATCCCCTCTCCTCTCTCCCCCTTCAATCCCCTCACATCTCTCTCTCCCCTCCGATCCCCTCATCTCTCTCCCTTTCGATACCCTCTCCTCTCTGATCTGACTGGGGTTATAAACTCCTGTTGGTTTTCAGTTATGGCTGAATAAGGTAGTGAGGCTGGAAAAACAGCACCACCGAAGGTCTGCTTTGAATCGTTATTCTCTTGTTCTTTCGAGCCCTGGTTACAGACCAACAACATTTTGGGGTAAATGCACCGATGCCCACCATTCAACCAAGGATGGCAGTCAAAGCTTTCACCTCGCAATATAATTTTCCTTTGCAATTGCTCGGGCCCACTGCCACCCCGGCCCGGAACTCCCACCCACTCATTGTGCCATCGGCAATTAGAACCAAATTCGAACGGTCCCCAAGGCTAGTCCTTCGATCCCCTCTCTTCCCCCCCTTCGATCCCCTCTCCTCTCCCCCCCTTCGATCCCCTCTCCTCTCCCCCCCTTCGATCCCCTCTCCTCTCCCCCCCTTCGATCCCCTCTCCTCTCCCCCCCTTCGATCCCCTCTCCTCTCCCCCCCTTCGATCCCCTCTCCTCTCCCCCCCTTCGATCCCCTCTCCTCTCCCCCCCTTCGATCCCCTCTCCTCTCCCCCACTTTGATCACCTCTCCTCTCCCCCACTTTGATCACCTCTCCTCTCCCAACCCCCAGCCACCAACCCGAGTCCACGAAGCCGGGGCAAGCGTGGAGTGGCAGGCCGTAGCCGCTGCACTGTTTGGTACTGCGCATGCGCGACCGGATTGATTGTGCATGCGCAGTACCAAACGGACGCGCATGTGCAGCGAGAGTGAAAAATGCGTTGCAAATAATCACTCTGGAATAAAAGCATCATGACTGCTGCCAGGATACTGGGCATTCACCATCAGGATACTGGGCATTCACCATCAGGATACTGGGCATTCACCATCAGGATACTGGGCATTCACCATCAGGATACTGGGCATTCACCATCAGGATACTGGGCATTCACCATCAGGACTGCTGCCAGGATACTGGGCATTCACCATCAGGATACTGGGCATTCACCATCAGGATACTGGGCATTCACCATCAGGATACTGGGCATTCACCATCAGGATACTGGGCATTCACCATCAGGATACTGGGCATTCACCATCAGGACTGCTGCCAGGATACTGGGCATTCACCATCAGGACTGCTGCCAGGATACTGGGCATTCACCATCAGGACTGCTGCCAGGATACTGGGCATTCACCATCAGGACTGCTGCCAGGATACTGGGCATTCACCATCAGGATGTGCTGAGCACCGTCACACACCACATTCAGGCAGTGGAAACGTTTGCGGTTGCGGTACATTTCAGCATTTAGATGCGACACCCGCAAAGCCATGTGCGTGCGGTCGATGGCGCCCGCACCATGGGGAAGCCCGCTATCCTGGCAAAGCCACGTGCAGACTCCATCTGCTTCTCTCTGGTCAGAGAGAAGACAATGAAGACCCCTCTCCTGGAATAAAGGGCACCTGTCATCTCTCTTATGCAGCAGTGGACAGCAACTGGGAGCAACTGGGAGATGTTACAGATGTCGCCTGCTCCAGCCTGGAAGGATCCCGACGCAAGGCAATTCAGGGCCACGGTCACTTTCACAGCCACTGGCAGCGCTGTCCTTGCCCTGGAGTGAGGCTGCAGGTCTGGTTGCAAGATGTGTCAGAGTTCCGAGAGCACATCCTTCATAAAGTGCAGATGCCTCACACACTGCTCCTGGCTCAGACTGAAGTAATAGAATTGTGCTCGGAAGTGTGGTGTATGTAACCTGTTCCACCTTAAGAGAACTACCTTAAGAGATGTACTACTTTCTCTTGGCTGCTGTATACTGTAGTACCGGTGGTGACCACACCGGTATATAAGCGTTGTGTAGTGATTTACTGGGCAGTTCAGCCCTGACCTCCGAATAATAAAGACCTGTTAAAGTTATTCTTGTGGTCTGTGTCCAGTGATTTATAATAAGCATAACTGGGACACACAGACTTAACAGTGGCGACGAGTCCGATCTTACCCTGCGGCAGTTTTACATCCAAGGCAGCTTCGTCCTCAGAACGGGCGTCGAGAAGAGGCATCCGCCCTCATCATCCTGCTGAGCACCATCGCACGGGAGGCATTGAGAACCCGGGTTAAAAAGAAAAATTCTGACCACGAAGCCCTCCATCAGCGACAGGCAGTGATCATCCCTTCTACCACGGTGGTGGGTAAGCCGATCAGCGACACGAGCAGAAAGTCGGCCGCGTTGACTGTGGAGTGGGGGAGGGAAAACGGAGGAAAAAAGGGCGGAGAACTCGACCACGGCCGGTGAAAAGGGCCGGGCTGCAATCGAGGCCGAGAGGCGCAGCGACTGGGGCAGCTTAAGGCACGAGAGCCGCGAAGAACTCAAACGCAGCCGGTGTAAAGGACCGGGCTGCATGCGGGGCTGAGAGGCGCAACAGCAGGGGAAGCGTGAATGCCCACGGGAACTGCGGGGGAGTAAAAGCAGCATCGGGGAATTGAGAACCGCTGGGGAGGCGAGAACGGCAGCAGCACGGCAATCGCCATTGCAGCCAGCGGGGGAAGAAGGCAAACGCGGGAATCCGCCATTGTAGTCGGCGGGGGAAGAAGACGAGCGCGGGAAAGACCGCCAAGTGCGGGAAGCCGCCATTTTAGTAGGCGGGGGAAGAAGACAAGCGCGGGAAGCCGCCATTTTGAGAAAAAGAAAAATTTAAAACCTTGCAAGGTTGCCGAAACATGGGAACATTAATACCTTTGATAGCGATATCGAAGATTGGACCACGTATGTAGAACGCATGGAAGTTTATTGTAAAGCAAATAAGGTACCAGATGATGAGAAAGCACTAACCTTATTAAGCTCAATGGGTGCGAAGACATACGGGCTATTGAAGCACCTTCTATCACCAGATAAACCGGCGGATCAGACTTTCGCGAATATTGTTACTGTCCTGAAAAATCATTTAAACCCCACGCCGCTGATGATAGTGGAACGATTTAAATTTTACAGAAGAACGCAGCTGAAAGACGAAAGCAACGCTGAATTTTTAATTGAACTGCGTAAGCTATCACAGTACTGTCAGTTTGGAACAGGACTAGCAGATGCGCTGAGAGATAAATTTGTGTGTGGATTGTTAAAAGAAGGAACACAAAAGCGACTGCTTGAGGAGAATGATCTTACGCTTGATAAAGCTGTCACTATTGCAGCATCGCACGAAGCCGCAGCGAGAGGCACTGCGGACATGCAGCTACGGTCACCGGAACTCAGCACCAATCAAATGGTCTTGGGTACAGTAAAATGTTATCGTTGTGGAAAGACAACGCACGATCAGAACCAGTGCTGGTTCAAAAATCAGGAATGCAGAAAATGTGGCAGGTTTGGTCACATAGCTAAAGTATGCCGGTCAGGAAAGAAGACCAGCAACAAAAAGTCACCGCAGGAAAAGTACAGAAAGGTACACAAGGTGACAGAGAACAGTTCGAACGAACAGAAGTCAAATTCAGACTCCAGCAGTAATGAACTGGGTAGTCTAAGAGTACACAATGTTGGTAATGAAGCAGACCTCCAAACAATCTGGGTCACACTTCAGATAGCAGGAGTCCAAGTGAAGATGGAATTGGACACTGGATCGGCATTGACGGTCATGAATAAGCAAGATTACAAAAGGTTATTCCCACATATTCCCCTACGGGATACGGAGATTGTATTGAAAACATACACGGGGCAAAGAGTATACCCCATCGGGAAGATAGAGGTAAAGGTGGTCCACAAGGGCAAAGAAAGCCGAGGAATGGACTTATATGTGCTACCTGAGGGATGTCCACCACTACTGGGACGGGAGTGGATTAGGAAAATAAATATGGACTGGCATTCCTTAAAAGCACTAACGGTAGATTCCGGTAAAAAAAATGTCAAACCTAAACGATTGTCCAGAATATTGGACGATGCTAAAGAGGTGTTCCAACAGGGACTGGGAACACTGAGAGGAATTACGGCAAACATCAAGGTTGAAGAACATGCAAACCCGAAATTTTTCAAAGCCAGACCGGTACCTTATGCGATACGACCTGCTGTGGAAGCTGAGCTGGAAGGGCTAGAACGTTTAGGAGTACTGTCTAAGGTAGACTGGAGTGAGTGGGCCATGCCCATTGTCCCTGTCATGAAGCGTTCATCGAGCAACAAGCCGGGGGAACCGGGGAAGGTTCGCATCTGTGGAGATTTCAAGATCACTGTTAATCCGGTGCTTCACACGGTGCAGTATCCGCTTCCGCGGATTGAGGATATCTTCGCTTCGTTGTCTGGCGGGAAACACTTCACCAAGATAGACCTGGCGCAGGCGTACTTACAGATGGAAGTTGAGGAAGAGTCACGCCAGTATCTCACGATCAACACGCATAGAGGCTTGTACCGGTATAATAGACTGGTTTTTGGAGTGGCATCGTCTCCAGCAATTTGGCAGAGGGCCATGGAGCAGGTATTACAGGGAATTCCAGGCACACAATGTTACCTGGACGATATTCTGATTACAGGAGATGATGACGAGGAACACCTTGCAAATTTGGAACTGGTGCTCACCAGATTGAAAGAATATGAACTTCGAGTTAATCGCCAGAAATGTGAGTTCTTTCAGAAGCGGATCTCGTACTGTGGTCATGTCATTGACCAGGAGGGGCTTCATAAGTCTCCTGACAAGATCGAAGCTGTTGTGAAGGCTCCCGCTCCGGATAATGTATCCCAGTTGAGGTCATTCCTAGGGTTGATTAACTATTACCATAAGTTTCTGCCAAATTTATCCACGGTGCTGCACCCGCTGAACGCTCTTTTGCAGAAGGGAGTACCATGGAAGTGGAGCGAGGACTGTAAGAGGGCCTTTCGCAAAAGCAAGGCATTGATCACCTCAGAGGAAGTGTTGGCTCACTTCAACCCAACGCTGCCTATTCGTTTGGCTTGTGATGCTTCTCCATATGGTATTGGGGCAGTACTCTCACACAAGTTGCCAAATGGCCTGGAGAGGCCAGTTGCGTTCGCATCCAGATCATTGACCTCCGCTGAGCGCAACTATGCTCAGATAGATAGGGAGGCTCTCAGCCTTGTGTGGGGAGTAAAGAAGTTTAATCATTACCTGCAGGGCCAAAAGTTTACGCTTCTGACAGACCACCAGCCGTTGGTATCCATTTTTAACCCTAAGAAGGGTGTTTCGGTGATGACAGCACAGAGACTCCAGAGATGGTCCCTTTTCCTAGGGGCACATCAATATCAGATCGAATTCAAAGGTACAAAGCAGCATGGTAATGCTGATGGGCTGTCGCGCCTGCCACTACCTACAGAGGAGGAGGCACCGACGGTTGACCCTGTTGAGTTATTTCACTCGACCATCATCGAATGTTTACCAGTCACCAATGCAAGTATTGAAAGAGAAACCAGGAATGACCCGACACTGTCCCGGGTCTACGAAGTGACAGTGAAGGGATGGCCAGCACATGGTGATCCACTGTTACCGGCATTCTCAGCAAGACGAGAACAGCTGTCCGTCTGTCAAGGAACATTGATGTATGGAACAAGGGTGATTATTCCTCCAAAGTTAAGAGAGAGAGTTCTAAAGGAACTGCATGAAGGTCATCTGGGGGGAGTCAAGATGAAAAGCCTTGCTAGGGCTTATGTGTGGTGGCCGGGTATCGACCAACAGATAGAGGATCTGACGAAAAGCTGCTCAGGGTGCCAAAAAGTGCAAAATGCACCTCCGGCTGCATCCATGGGAATGGCCTTCAACCCCATGGCAACGTGTACATATTGACTTTGCTGGTCCATTCATGGACTCCATGTTTTTAATTGCGGTGGACGCACATTCTAAATGGCCAGAAGTGATTAAGATGACTACCACTACCTCGGAAAAGACGATCGCGGTGCTAAGAACGATATTTGCAAGAAATGGATTGCCAGAACAAATATGTTCAGACAATGGACCGCAGTTCGTGTCAGAAGAATTCCAGAAATTCATGAAGAAGAATGAGGTGAAACATTATACCTCTGCCCCATATCATCCGGCTACAAACGGGTTGGCCGAGAGATTTGTACAAACGTTCAAAAAAGCAATAAAGGCCATGAGCGAAGATCAGATTCCACTACAACACAAGGTGGACAAATTCCTACTGGCATATTGAAACGCCACTCATGCAGTGACAAACCAAAGTCCTGCCATGATGTTCTATAACAGGAGGTTGCGGTCCAGGTTGGACTTGTTAAAACCAAATGTGCGGAGGGAAGTTGAAAACAAACAGTTCCAGCATATAAATAACAAGACCACTCGGAGTTTTGAAATAGGACAACCAGTGTTAGCCCGGGACTATAAAAACGAGAAATGGCAATCTGGAACAATTCGGGCCAGACAAGGACCCCTGATGTACACGGTAGATATTGGTGAAAATGTAATACGGCGTCATGCTGACCAACTGGTAGAATCGAGAACAAGGGTCGAACCCAGGGTTACGGCAGAGACAACCGTGGAAGAAGTTCGTGAACCTGAAGCATCTACCTCAGAAGTGAATGTACCTGATGATGATGTCCAATCCATAAGAGATCAACTAGATGAGTCACCCCAGCAACGAGAATCAGAGACCCCTGAAAGGCGTTATCCAACTCGAATCAGGAGGCCTCCTCAGAGACTGAATCTTTGAACTGTTTTGCATGAAGTTGTATATATATATATATATATATATGTTATTATGTTATGTCAAATGGGGATATAACTGTTAAGCTAAAAAGGGAGAATTGTGATGTATGTAACCTGTTCCACCTTAAGAGAACTACCTTAAGAGATGTACTACTTTCTCTTGGCTGCTGTATACTGTAGTACCGGTGGTGACCACACCGGTATATAAGCGTTGTGTAGTGATTTACTGGGCAGTTCAGCCCTGACCTCCGAATAGTAAAGACCTGTTAAAGTTATTCTTGTGGTCTGTGTCCAGTGATTTATAATAAGCATAACTGGGACACACAGACTTAACAGGAAGACCCTTCATAGGTAAGGTCTCCTGCTGAGAGCCCTTCTCCCCCTCCTCCTCCTCCTCCCTCAGCAAGCAGCTGCCTCTGCTCCATCTCCCTGTCATGCTGCAGGTCAAAGGGGAAGATAACTAGAGCACCCATGATTTGGAGCAAGTGGTCTGACCAGAACCCTTGAAGTCAGAAGCAAGGCCTTCTCCACTAGCAGCTCCAAACACTTCCACAAACTTCCACAGCGCCAGTAGAAATTAATCAGTAACTAACCTGTAAGTATGTGATAATCCCTTTAAATAGCACTGGTAGGAGGTCCTTGCTGCTGCTGAATGCATGTTGAGTTGTGTGAGGGTAACACAGGGCATTAGTTCCAGTGTTGAGGATGAAAATTGCACGCTAATTGATGTCACGATCTGCCTACTCTACATACTTCTGGCACACGCTCCCAGTGCCAGCACTAACGCCCTCACCAAGATGGTGTCCGGTGTGGCACGTACCAGAAGTGTGTGCACGTGGTGCAGACTCCATTTTCGTCACAAAAAGGCACCCGTAGAGCCAAAAAATCGGATGCTGCAGAGCCAAATTTTTTGCCCTCTGCTTGCAAACAGAACTGAATCCATTTCATTCTCTCTTGCCAGAGAGAAGCAGGCAGAGTGAGCATGTGGCTTCGACAGGATAGCAGGGTGCCATTGACTGCGCACACGCCGCTTTGCGGGCGCTGCATCTCAATTTGGAGATGTACCACCATCGGAAGTGATTCCATTCCCTGAATGTCCAGCTGGTGTGCGACCATTCTCAACGCATCATGCAGGTCAATGCTCAGTATCCTGGCAGAATCCATGATGCCTTCATTCTGTGCCAGTCCACTGTACCATCAGCATTTGAGCCACCGCGACAAACCAGAGGGTCTACTGGGTGACAAGGGCTATCCGCTGACCGCCAGGCTCATGACTCTGCTGCGCTACCCAACCACATGTGGGCAGCAGGCATATAACAACTGTCATGCTGCCACACAGAATCTGATAGAGCAGACCATTGGCATCCTTAAACAATGCTTCTGCTGCCTGGACCTCTCTGGAGGAGCCCTGCAGTGCTCACCAGAGGACGTCTCAAGGTTCGTCATGGTCTGCTGCATGCTCCACAACCTCGCCATCATGAGGGCAGAGCCTTTGCCACCAGGAATACAGTGACCAGCTGAGGAGGAGGCGGAGAAAGAGGCGGAAGAGGAAGAGGAGGAGGAGGAAGCGGAAGAGGAGGAGGAGGAAGGGAGGAGGCAACCCAGACAATTCCTTTCTGCCTGGGTTGTCCGTGATCGACTCATCTCACTGTGGTGCCTGTGAACGCAACCCCAATTCCACATTCACCAATAGTCCCTCAGTAACCTCTCTTGCTGACCATCACAGCGCCCTCTTGGATGGGGGAATTTTAACCCCAAAAAACGGGTGGTTTGGGGTCATGAGACGATGCCCCCTCATTCTAGACTCTCCAGCCAGGGGAAACAATCTCTCAGCATCTACCCTGTCAATCCCCCTCAGAATCTTATATGTTTCAATGAGATCACCTCTCGTTCTTCTAAACTCCAGAAAGTATTGGCCCAATCTACTCAATCTCTCCCCATAGGACAACCCTCTCATCCCAGGGATCAATCTAGTGAACCTTCATTGCACTGCCTCTGAGGCAAGTATGTCCTTTCTCAGATAAGGAGACCAAAACTGTTGTTATTTTGGATTTCCAACATCTGCAGTATTTTGCTATCGCACAGTATTCCAGGTGTGGTCTCACCAAAGCCCTGTACAATTGTAGTAAGACTTCCTTACTCTTGTACTCCAACCCCCTTGCAATAAAGGGGCCGTATGGCCTAACATAGAAGATAGGAGCAGGAGTAGGCCATTCGGCCCCTCGAGCCTGTTCCGCCATTTAATGAGATCGTGGCTGATCATCCAAATTCAGGACCCTGTCCCTGCTTTTTCCCCATATCCCTTGATCCCTTTAGCCTTAAGAAATATATCTAACTCCTTCTTCAATATATTTAATAAGTTGGCCTCAACTGCCTTCTGTGGTAGAGAATTCCATAGGTTCACCAGTCTCTGGGTGATGAAATTTCTCCTCATCTCAGTCCTAAATGGATTACCCCTTATCCTTAGACTGTGACCCCTGGTTCTGGACTCCCCGGCCATCGGGAACATCCTTCCTGCATCTAGTCTGTCTAGTTCTGTTAGACTTTTATAAGTTTCAATGAGATCCCCTCTCATTCTTCTAAACTCTAGCGAATATAAGCCTAATCGACCCAATCTCTCTTCATACGTCATTCCTGTCATCCCAGGTATCAGTCTGGTGAATCTTCGCTGCACTCCCTCCATGGCAAGAATATCCTTCTTCAGATAAGGCAACCAAAACTGCACACAATACTCAAGGGCCTAGAAATTCAGTGCCCTTAGCACCGATTTTGCGGCGCTAGAGGGCCTAGCGCTGCAATTGGCGCCGGTTCCTAAATTGCCTGGGGCCCTTCCGCGGCGGTAGACCGGTAGCGCTGCGCCGGCACCGATGACGTCATCGGTGTGCGCAGCGTCCCGGTTGCCGTGGTAACCCGGCCCCAAGCCGAAATTCAGTTGCGGCCGCCTCGCCAGTGGCAGCCGCAACTAAGACTCCGGCAAACGAGTGTTGCCGGAGTCTGCGCCGGCGCTTTAAGGAGGCGCGGCGGCCGGCCGCTTTCCCGCCGGCCGCCTGGCCGCAGCTCCCTCCCCGGACTTCTCCCCGCCCCGCCCCGGAACAGATGCAAGCCCGGCACTTGTCCGAGGTGCCGGGCTCATTTTTGCAGAGATTTGCGCGGGCCGCGGCCGGGTGCAGGCAGCTCCTCCTTAACGGAAGGAGGAGGCCTGCACTTACCGAGCCTGCCGCACCGCAGCGGGCGCCGCAGCGCCGGAATAGCGCCGCAATGCAGCGCGTTGCGCCAGTTTTCAGGCGCTAAAACCCTTCAGTAGCGCCGGCAGCCGTTTGGGCGCGCGCTACTGAATTTTTGGCGCGCGCAAAGGGACTTAGCGCCGGCGCTAACTTCCGGCGCTAAAGCCCTGGCGCAGCGCAAACTCAATTTCTAGGCCAAGGTGTGGTCTCACCAAGGCCCTGTACAATTGCAGCAAGATATCCTTGCTCCTGTACTCGAATCCTCTCGCTATGAAGGCCAACATACCATTTGCCTTCTTAACCGCCTGCTGCACCTGCATGCTTACCTTCAGCGACTGGTGCACAAGGACACCCAGGACTCGTTGCACGTCCCATTTTCCCAATCTATTGCCATTCAGATAATAGTCTGTCTTCCTGTTTTTGCCACCAAAGTGTATAACCTCGCATTTATCCACATTATACTGCATCTGCCATGCATCTGCCCAATCACCCAACCTGTCCAAATCATACTGTGGTTTCTTTGCATCCTTCTCACAGCACACATGCCCACCCAGCTTTGTGTCATCTGCAAACTTGGAGATATTACATCTAGTTCCCTCGTCTAGATCATTAATATATATTGTGAATAGTTGGGGTCCTAGCACTGATCCCTGCGGTACTCCACTAGTCACTACCTGCCACTCGGAAAAAGACCCGTTTATTCTAACTCTTTGCTTCCTGTCTGCCAACCAGTTCTCTATCCACGTCAGTACCTTACCCCTAATCCCATGTGCTTTAACTTTGCACGCCAATCTCTTATGCGGGACCTTTTCGAAATCCTTCTGAATGTCCAAATACACCACATCCACTGGCCTACTCCTGCTCCTAATTCTTATGTTCTTATGTTAAGTTCAATGACCTCACACGAGTGGTCAACGTCAGTGAATGCATCTTCAAATGCCATATCCCACAAAATGCACCACTAGCCTCACACACTGCTCAATGCACCACACCCCCATCACTCACCTACCAACAATCTCTATGAATCATGACTCATACCTCACATTCATATGTTCCATCTCACTCTCACACACTTACCACTGCTGCAAGCCTAACACCCACATCTCACAGCTTGCACACACTGTCAGCTATTCAACCATGACAGCCACATCAGCCAAAAACTTTGAACCACACTCACTGACAGACTTCCCTCTCTCTTGCAGGATAAGGTGGCACACAACTGTAGGCAGCGGCAGTGGCAGCTAACCAGAGGGGGACAGGCGCTTCTCCATATGCTGACCCCATTTGAGGAGATGGTGCTCGGCATAATTGAAGTGGCTGTGACTGAGGCTGTAGCCAGTGGCGACGCTGAAACCATTGAACATGATGGTATGCTCATACCTAATCCTCCTTACATCCCACTTCCCCGCATCCCACAATCTCTTCTGACTTACAAGCTGCACATGGTGTAAACATGCACCTCTTGCTTTCCCCCTCCACCCTCCCCTCACCACAAACCTACCCTTGTGCCTTTCTCATTTCAGAGATCCAAGAAATCCAACCTGCCCAGCCAGTGGTTGTAGAGGAAGAGGAGAGAAATTATGAAGAAGAAACACAATCACTCAATCACTCACAGCCACCAGCTCAGATACTGGCAATGCATGGACTTTAGAGGATAGCTTAGATGAGGGATCTGCACGTGGTGAGTAACTGGGTACGAGTGGGCTGCAGTCAGGGCAGGGGGAAAGGGTAGTGCAGGTGCCAGCTCCCTAGAGGGCGAGGTCTCACATGGATTCAGATGAGGCCTTCGATGGGGCGGGCTACAAAAGAACAAAATGCTTGGTGCATTGGCAGGCCTGCCAGAAAGCCTGAGTGCAATGTCAAGGAGCATGGAGGATTCCAGCATCAACCTTGCAAAGGGGTTGCTCAGAGCTTGGAGCCCATCCTTTCTAGTGTGGAAGTGATAGACAGATCCATTATAGACCCTTATGAACCCAACCTTGATGCAGTGTCTGATGGCCAATGTCTCAGCTTCCATTGCAGCACAAGCAGAAGTCACCCAACGTCTGCGTGCTGCAATGGAAGCTCAGACTGAAGTCATGCAAACTCAGCTTGCTACCACACAAGCTCAGACTGCTGCCATTATGGCTGGGTTTACCAGTGTTGAAAGGGGCTTGCAGGGTGTCACAGCAGTCCAGCAATCTCTCCTCCAACAGATTACTAGGATTGCTGAGACATCACCCCGGGGGAGTGGCAGTGGCTCCGTAGAGCACAAACCTGTTGTCCTATCTCAGGATGACTGCATTCGTCCTCCCACCACAGCCACTCTGCCAGTGCCTTTGCTGTTGCTTGTGAGCCAGCCAGCCAAGACTGCTGCCACCCATGCCAAGGTGGTGCAGTCCGATACTGGGCCAGCTAGACCCAGAGCTGCTCGAGGTCATCCTGCAAGGCCATCTGCAGTCTCCCCCACTGAAAGTCAGCAGCCTTCCACCAGCCAAGCTGCAGCCACTGTGGCAGCATTGCGTAGGAGCACTAGGACAGGCAAAGACGCACGGAAGACAGGCACAAAGGGAATGCACAAGTGTGATTAGCTGACTTTGTTATGTAATATTGGAATTAATCATATATAATGCACGAGGGTGATTAGCTAAATGAAATATTGTAATGGTTTGATTCATAAAAGTGGCTCGTAATGTTTGTTTTGTGGTGGCTTTTAATTTAGCATTGGCCTGAAATTTAATAGTTTGGCGGGTTTGGAGTGGGGGAGCCGGGGCGGGAGGTGGGGGGGCGGTGGGGTTGGTGCTCGAAAGTGGTTGGGAAACCCGGGAGAATGGGTTTCCCGCAGGCTCTGCTGAATTTAACGGCAGGGCCTGATGTGCATTGGAAACCTTTGTTTCCCACCCACAGCCAGCCAGATTGAGAGGCTGGCTGGCTGCGGGCAGGTTGGCATTCAGCACTAGGGTGGAGGGATGGATCGCGTGGGGGCCGGGGGTGGTCGGGGAGGGTCTGAGTAGCACGGGGAGGACCAGAGGAGCAGTGGGGGATGGGGGGGGTTGGAGTCGGGAGCAGATCGGGGGCCGGAAGACCGGGGGGGTTGGGGGGGGTGGTGGGGGGAGGGCGGTGGGGGGGTGTCTGGAGCATCATTAGAGGGCCAGAAGGGACACAGGGGGGGCCAAGGGAAGTGGGGTGGGAGGTAGACGACAATAGAGGGCTGTGGGAGCACGGGGGGGTGGGGGCGCGAGGTTTCCTGGGGGGGATTGGAGGCCTGGGGAGGATCGGAGCCTGGGGCAGGTTCGCCGATAGCGGGGAGTGGGTAAGGCAGTGTCGCTGGATCTGGAGGTAAGTGTAAAGACACTTACCTAATGAATCCAGCAGTCCTCGCCTTCCATTAGCTGGTGGGTTTCAGGAGGCCTGCAAAACCCGACCAGCGACAGTTAAATTTAAAATGGAGGATAAATCTGAGGCACGACAGCCTCATTATAATATTTAAATGGACGCCCCGCCTCCTGGAAGCAGGTTGGCTGCCCGCCCCATTCAGCCTCTATTAAAACTCGAAGGGCCATATGGCCTACTCCTGCTCCTAATTCTTATGTTCCTATATTCCCTCGAGCATGCTCCACCATTCAATAAGATCATGGCTGATCTTCAACCTCAACTCCACTTTCCTACCCGATCCCCATATCCCTTGATTCCCGTAGAGTCCAAAAATCTATCTATCTCAGCCTTGAATATACTAAACGACTCAGCATCCACAGCCCTTTGGGGCAGAGAATTCCAAAGATTCACAACCCTCTGAGTGAAGAAATTCCTCCTCATCTCAGTCTTAAATGGCCGACCCCTTATCCTGAGACTATGCCACCTAGTTTTAGACTCTCCAGCCAGGGGAAACAACCTCTCAGCATCTACCCTGTCAAACCCCCTTAGAATCTTATATGTTTCAATGTGATCACCTCTCATTCTTCAAAACACCAGAGTGTATAGGCCCAATTTACTCAATCTCTCCTCATAGGACAACCCCCTCATCCCAGGAATCAATCTAATGAACCTTCGTTGCACCGCCTCTAAGGCAAGTATGTCCTTCCTCAGATAAAGAACCAAAACTGTGCACAGTACTCCAGGTGTGGTCTCACCAAAGCCCTGTACAATTGTAGCAAGACTTCCTTACTCTTGTACTGCAACCCCCTTGCAATAAAGGCCAACATGCCATTTGCCTTCCTAATTGCTTGCTGTTCTTGCATGCTAACTCTCTGGCTGCAATTTTATTAATGGAGGCGGGTTGGGTGCGGGTCAGGTGGTCGGCGGGTCCCACTCCCACCTCCGCTGTCAGGCAGGATAAATTTGCGATTTTGCCCTAAATGGGCAATTGATTCCCTGCGTGTGCGCGCCCCTGACCCAATTAGTCTTTTGGGTCTGAAACTCGCCTCTGCTGACGTCATTTATCCAGCTGCTTTTAAGGGCTCCAAGCAGCCTTGGTTCATTTACTACCTCTGTACTTCTAGAGTGAATACTTTGCTAATTGTTTGATACTTCTGAAATGTCTAGCTCAAGGCCCAAGGCCTCACCTCGCTTTGCTGATGACTGCCTCCATGCTCTGGCGGAGGGAGCCAGAGCTCAAAAGGAGATGCTCTTTCCTTCCTCTGGGAGGAAAAAACCTTCCCAGCAGACCAAAGCTGTGTGGCTGCAACTGGCACAGGAGGAAAGCTCCAGATAGTTGTGTAGCAGAACCTGGCTGCAGTGCCGAAAGAGGTTCAATGACCTTCTCCTAACAGGCAAAGTGAGTATACCATCACCTTTACCCTCATTCTGCTCCCCATCTCCTCTCAGCACCAGCACTCAGCATTGTCAACCTACTCCTACACATCCCACTTTACCCTTACATCCCTTGCACCCTTAACCATTCCCTCTCTCTCTATGTACAGATTCACTCACTATTCGACTATGCGGCCCTCACACTCGCTATCTCTGTTATGCAATGACAACAACTAACGCACAGGAAGGGCCCTTGGTATTGGCACCTCACTCCATCTTTGTCTCCTTCTAAGCGTCTATGCTATGGATTCTCTACACTCACTCCATCATTCTCACTCAAACTCCACTTGTGTCCCTCATTGCAGGAAAAGAGAGCCCACAATAAGAGGGAAAAGGTGAAGACAGGAGGAGGGCCACCCTCAATAGCCCATCTCACCAGCGCTGAGAAGGCGGCCCTAGAGATCATTGGAGCCGAGGAAGATCTGGAAGTGGGGGACAGTCAGACGGGCGCATCAGAGCAAGCTGGTGACAGAATAGTTTTGCAACTCTCTCATTTACATTGCATGAGTGACTGATATGGCTTCTGATGCTCATACAGATTGACTTATGATCATCTGCACAAGTCCATGTGCATGCTACGTTAATATCACATGTCTAACTCATTCCTTTACTCCCCCACAGGACCATCGATAGCCCCCCTCCCCACTGTCCAGGTGGAAGAGCCGGAGCCAGAAGACTCCTTAGAGGAACCTGCAACCTCTGAGGGCGCAGTGTCAGCAGAATTAAGCACACCCAGCACCAGCGCAGAGACGCACACCTCGGTGGGACCTTCGCGAGATAGATTAGTGTTGTCACCTGGTGTATCACAGCTCACAAGTGAGCATTAGCAGATGGTGGAGGCAGGAACAGCAGTGGAGAGTCCTCGTCAGAGGCCGTAGGGTGCTCTCAGTTCTGCTCAGCTGCATGTGGACCCTGTGCCTCCGTGTCCATCAAGAAGGAGAGCGGTGCTGGAACTCCAGGAACAGGTGCAGGAGTCTCTGGCAGGTTTTGTCTCCAGGGTCACTGCGAGTGTGGAGAGGATGGAGGAGTCCATCTCTAACATGAGCAGTGCCTTTGTGGAGTCAATGGCACATGAACGCACCACCACGGAAAGGATGACAACCTCCGTGGAAAGGATGGCTACCTCCATGGTAAGCATGGCTACCTCTCTGGAAAGGTTGGCTACAGTAGAAGAGAGGATGGCTACGGCGAAGGAGGAAATAAGTCGCCAGAGTCTGGAAAACATGATGAATGCTCAGAATAGACTGACATCACTGGAGGAGCAATGGGCAGCTATTGAGCAGAGAAACCAGAGCTTCATGGAAGTCCTTTTGAGTAGGACTGCCAGTGCAGATACAGGTCCTCATGGCCCCCCTGATGTGCAGCAAGGTGCTGTCAAGCCACTTGGTAGCACTGAAGTGGGGCTGACCCATGAGAGGGAGTGGGGGCTCCTCTCCAAGCGCTCACACTCCCATGCCACTGAGTAGCCCTCGGTCAGAGCCCCACCAGAGTCCTCACCCAACTGAGATGGGCGTCTCAGCCCCTGCACAGACGCAGGAGGAGCAGACTGTTGCCGAGCCCTCAGAAGCTCGCAAACCCAGAGGACACCCGCCAAAGGTGTCGAAGCAGGAGCAGCATGAAAGTGAGCAGGGTACCTCCACATCTGCTGAAGCCACAGGGGAGGCACCACGTAGAAGCACACGTAAGAGGAAGATAAAGCACAATTAGTCACAAGAGTAGTCACTTGGGTGTTCTGTTCTGTTGTTTTTTGTTTTCTTTAATATTTGACATTGTCATCCTTTTGTGAATGGATTAAATGGAAGTGATGGCAAACAGCTGAAGTTCTGGCCTATATGATCTCAGAAATGGAAGTTCCACATTGAGGGCTCAGGGCAACTTGCATTTGTAATGATGGTGCTGAGAGTGATAGGAAACCACAGGTTCTTGTCCATTGTGTATGGTGTGATAAGAAGGTGCCAGCCCCATTTGTTTGATTTGTTTACTTAAGCGAATCTGGCAAATATTAGTGCATCCCTTGCATCCCGGGCAGCAATGTGATCACGTGCTGCTGCAGCTGGCTGATCTGCCTCCGCAAGGTCTTCTTCCTCCTCCTCCTCCCCCTCCTCCTCCTCCTCCTCATCTGAGGTGGCTATACGCTGAGCCACTTGTTCCTCAGGCAGCTGCAAGCCACGATGCTGTGCGATGTTGTGCAGTGCACAGCAGACCACGACGATTCTGGAGACCCTGGCTGCTGAATACTGTAGGGCTCCACCTGATCTATCAAGGCATCTGAATCACATCTTCAGCAAGCCGATGGTTTGCTTGATGATGGCTCTGGTGGAAATGCGGCTGGCATTGTAGCGCTCTTCAACTTCGTTGGATGGTCTCTTCAACGGTGTCTTCAGCCACGTCTTCAGGAGATAGACCTTGTCTCCACGTAGCCACCCGGAAAGTTGGTTTGGCGGATTGAAGAGCAGAGGTACACTAGACTGGCACAGGATAATTGAGCCATGACAACTGCCAGGGTACTTCGTGCAAACATGCAAAATGTCCTTCCTGTGGTTACACACCAGCTGCATGTTGAGGGAGTGGAAGCCCTTGTGGTTGACAAAAAGAGCTGGGTTGTGATGGGGTGCCCTAAGGGCTACATGTGTGCAGTCTACAACATCCTGCATCCTTGGCAAGCTTGCCATATTTGCAAAGCCAACCGCACGCACGGTTACATTTGCTTGATCTGTGGAGAAGTGTATATAACTGTGCGCAATGGCAAAGAGGGCATCGATTACTTGCGTGATGCAAGTATGTGCAGCCAACTGGGAGATGCTGCTGATGTCTGCTGATGATCCCTGGAAGGACCCTGAAGCAAAAATTTGAGGATGGTGGTGACTTTGACAGCCACTGGTAAGGAGTGTCCACCCGCTCCTCTGGGCTCCAGGTGTTGGTGCAGCATTGCGCAGATGTCACCGACTACCTCTCTCGAAAGTCTCAGCCTCCTTTGGCACTGCTGTTCAGTCATGTTGAGGAAGGTCATCCTCGGCCTGGAAACCCTGTGTTGGGGGTATCTCCTGCGGCAAGGTGCAGCCCTGTGCTGACGCCCTCTGCCCTGGGCATCATCAGGTGGCTGAGCAGGAGGTTGGCGCTCCTGCTGTTGGTGCTGCTGTTGTGCCTGGTGCTGCCGCTGCCGCGGTTGCTCGTCCTCCGAATCTAAGGACCAGGATGAAAGGAAATAAAAGATTCCCATGCTGCTGGTAGATATCTCAGTTGAGGAAGTGCGCAGTCAATGTTGGGAGAGGTTTTTCCCAGGAGGTCACAGTGGAGATGGATCTCAGCTTCACCACTTACATGATCAGTAGACCTGCGAAAGGTTTCCCAAGACCTGAAAAAACAAAGTTCTGCCACCTGCAACGGATCCTTGTTGATGTCTTGTTTTGCACACTGTGTACAAAAATAATAAATTGCAGGACAACGGAGTGTTGTGTATGTACCTTTAAGAGAAGAACTGATTCTATACTGCAGTACCGGCAGTGACCACCCCTGTATATAAAGCCATAGCAGGCTTCTGTACTTCAGTCTTGAATTACTCTCTGTTCAGTAAATACCTGTTTTATTGTTCTCCTGCAGTCTGAGTATTATTGATCCTCGGACACTACACTGGCGACGGGCAGGTTTGAACTCACCTGCAGTACTGCATCACCTCACGGGGATCTTTCCCTGAAGAGAAGCTTCTTGGAGGTCGAAGTCAGAACGGCGGGCGTCGACCGCGGGCAACCGCCCAGGGATCCATCGGAGAGTTGCAGGGGAGGCTGTGGAGAGCTGGGCCTGGCTCCCCAGTCAAGGTGTTCCAGCAAGTCGTGCTGGTAGCAGGTAGTGCGCTGACCCTTCCGGACTGCGGCAGGCTCGGGCTCGATCGAGCAGCTCTGCAAAGGGGCCGTGCAGCGTCGTCGGGAGGAAGAGAGAGAGAGAGGGTGGAGCGCACAGGGCGTGGTCGGTGCTCAAGAACAGGGCAGCGTGGAGAGGATAGAACGCGGGGAAGGATAAGTGAGATGCGCTGAAGCCGCGGGTCGCCGCCATTACCCTGTAGAATGCTAGGAGCAGCATGGCAGCAAGGGGAAGAAGGAAAAGCGTGGGAGGCGCCATTTTATTCCATTGGGGAAGAAGGAAAAGCGCGGGAGGCGCCATTTTATTACTTTGGGGAAGAAGAAAAAGTGCGGGAGGCGGCATTTTAAATCACCCAAGATGCCGAAGAGTGGCAGTATCACTGCTTTCGACAATGAGGTAGAAGACTGGACCACGTATGTGGAAAGAATTGAAGTGTACTGCAATGCCAATGAGGTGGCCAATAGAAAGAAGGCGTCGGTATTATTAAATTTGATGGACGCGAGAACTTACGGCCTATTGCGGAATTTAATTACCCCAGCTAAACCAATGGAGAAAAGTTTTGAAGAGATTGTTAATATCTTACAGGAACACCTAAACCCTACACCGCTGCTGATAGCAGAAAGATTCAAGTTCCATAAAAGAAACCAGCACAAAGATGAGAACAATGCTGACTATCTTACGGAACTACGCAAGTTATCGAAGCACTGCCAGTTCGGAGCAGGACTGGCAGACACCTTATGGGATAAGTTTGTCTGCAGGCTCCAGAGTGAAGGAACTCAGAAATGACTACTTTCAGAAAAGGACCTGACGCTAGAACAGGCTTTCAGCGTGGCAGTATCCTACGAAGCAGCAGCACGGGGAGCTGCGGAAATACAACAGAACCACAAGAATACAGCACTAACGAAATGGCGTATGGAGCAGAAAAGTGCTATCGCTGCGGCAGAACAACCCATGATCAGAAGGACTGCTGGTTTAAGGACAAAGTATGCAGGCAATGCGGGAAAATGGGATATATAGCAAGAGTCTGCAGGTCGGGAAAGAAAACCAACACTACAAGAACTACTAAGGAAAAGTACAAGAAAGTAAAAAAAATGACAGACAGTAGTTCGGAAGATCAGGAGAGTGATAATGACTCCGGGAGCAGGAGACTAAGTTGTCTAAAGTTACACAAAGTGATCGCAAAGGAGGATCACCAAACCATTTGGGTCACCCTCATGATAGCAGGGTCCCAAGTAAAGATGGAATTGGATACAGGATCAGCCCTAACTGTCATGAATCGACGAGACTATGAGCGGCTATTCTCACACATACCCTTGAAGGACACGTCCATTGTATTGAAGACATACACGGGGCAAAAAGTCGACCCCAGAGGAAAAATAAGGGTGCCAGTTGAATACAACGGCAAGGAAACACAGAAACTGTATCTATATATACTACCGGATGGAAGACCACCACTATTGGGACGTGAATGGATCCGAAAAATACAATTGGATTGGCATTCCATTCAGGCACTAACTGTGACTGATAAAAAGGATGATGACGTCACACCTGGACGACTGTCAAAAATTCTAACTGACGCGAAAGAGGTGTTCCAACAAGGACTTGGGACTCTAAAAGGAGTAACGGCAACGATAAAAATCGAAGATAACGCAAACCAGTACCTTACGCGATCCGCCCAGCCGTTGAAGCAGAGCTGGAGAGTCTGGAGCATTCGGGTGTGCTGTCCAAGGTGGACTGGAGCGAGTGGGCCACACCCATCGTTCCTGTAATGAAGAAATCATTGAGCAGCACGCCTGGGGAACCGAAGAAGGTTCGCATCTGTGGGGACTTCAAGGTAACTGTGAACCCAGTCCTGCACACAGTACAATATCCACTTCCACGGATAGAAGATATTTTCGCCTCACTATCTGGAGGGAAACGCTTTACAAAGATTGATCTGGCCCAAGCGTATCTACAAATGGAGGTGGAAGAAGCATCTAGGAAATACCTCACGATAAACACTCACAAAGGCCTTTACCAGTACAATCAACTGGTATTCGGGGTAGCATCAGCCCCGGCTATTTGGCAGAGGGCGATGGAACAAGTCCTGCAAGGGATCCCGGGGACACAGTGTTATTTGGACGACATCCTGGTTATGGGCAAAAATGACAGTGAACACCTTGACAACCTGGAGCAGGTGCTCACGAGATTACAGGAATATGGGCTACGAGCCAACCGCCCCAAATGCGAGTTCTTCAAGAGACAAATCTCGTATTGTGGCCACATGATTGATGAGGAAGGGTTGCATAAGTCGCCGGACAAGATTGAGGCTGTAGTCAAGGCTCCAGCACTGGAAAATGTGTCGCAACTGAGGTCGTTCCTCGGGTTGGTGAACTACTACCATAAGTTCTTGCTGAATTTATCTACAATTCTGCACCCACTGAACGCCCTACTGCAAACTGGAGTAACATGGAAATGGAGTGATGAGTGTAAGCGTGCCTTTCAGAAATGTAAATGCCTAATCACTTCAAAAGAAGTATTGGCCCACTACAATCCAACACGACCGATTCGGTTAGCATGTGATGCGTTTCCCTACGGCATCGGAGCGGTGCTGTCACACAAATTCCTTGACGGTTCAGAGAGGCCAATAGCCTTTGCGTCGCGCTCGTTAACCTCAGCCAAGCGTAACTACGCCCAGATTGACAGGGAGGCCCTCAGCCTGGTGTGGGCAGGGGGGGGGGGGTGAAGAAGTTCAATCACTATCTGCACGGGCAGAAATTCACCCTACTGACTGATCATCAGCCCCGGTCTCCATTTTTAACCCAAAGAAGGGCGTTCCGGTGATGACGGCACAACGGCTGCAAAGATGGTCACTTTTTCTAGGGGCGCATCAGTACGACATAGAGTACAAGGGTACGAAACAGCATGGAAACGCTGATGGGCTGTTGCGCCTACCGTTGCCTACGGTAGAGGAAGCACCTGCAGTGGACCCTGTTGAGATATTCCATGCGACCATAGTCGAATGTCTACCTGTTACAAACTCAAGTATAGAGAAGGAAACCCGAAATGACCCGACACTCTCTCGGGTCTATGATTTGACGGTTGAAGGGATGGCCAGCACATGGCGACTCACTGTTGCCAGCATTCTCGCCAAGGAGAGAACAGCTGTCAGTGTGCCGGGGGACCTTGATGTGTGGATCCCGAGTGGTAATTCCACCCATGTTGAGAGATAGAGTGCTCAATGAGCTTCATGAGGGTCATCTGGGAGGGGTAAAAATGAAGAGCCTAGCCAGGGCGTTTGTGTGGTGGCCGGGAATCGATAAAGAAATCGAGGATATGACCAAGAGATGCACAGGATGCCAGAAGGTCCAAAACGCTCCACCACAGGCCCCGCTACATCCATGGGAGTGGCCCTCATCTCCATGGCAACGGGTACACATTGATTTTGCTGGTCCATTTATGGACTTAATGTTCCTAATTGCTGTGGACGCCCATTCAAAATGGCCAGAGGTCATCAAAATGTCCTCCACCACCACGGAGAAAACTATTGCAGTCCTACGGACCATCTTCGCCAGGAATGGCTTGCCAGAACAGATTTGCTCCGACAATGGGCCACAGTTTGTGTCCGAGGATTTCCGGAGGTTTCTGAGGAATAATGGGGTGAAACATTACACATCTGCCCCATATCATCCAGCCACAAATGGATTGGCTGAGAGGTTTGTTCAGACCTTTAAAAAGGCAATAAAGGCAATGCATAATGACGACATACCACTACAACACAAGGTGGATAATTTCTTGTTTGCTTACCGGAATGCGACACATGCAGTCACCAACCAAACTCCAGCCATAATGTTCTTCAACTGAAGGCTAAGATGTCGCCTGGATTTGCTCAAACCAAACATAAGACGAGATGTTGAGGATAAGCAATTCCAGCACATAAATGAGAAGCCAACCAGGAGCTTCAAGATAGGGCAACCAGTCTTGGCCCGCGACTACCGAACAGAAAAATGGCAGCCAGGAATGATATGCACACAGCAGGGACCACTAATGTACACAGTGGACGTTGGAGAGTGCATCGTGAGACGCCATGCTGACCAGATTCTAGAGTCACAGGAACAAGCCAAAAAAGGTTGATTGGCCATGATAAAAATTGGCCCTTAGTGTTAGGGGGGATTAAATACATGGGGTTACGGGGTTACGGGGATAGGGCTTGGGTGGGATGGCTGTCGGTGTAGGGACCGGGTGCTAGGGTTTGGATGATCAGCCATGATCTCGTTGAATGGCGGAGCAGGCTCGAAGGGCCGAATGGCCTACTCCTGCTCCTATCTTCTATGTTTCTATACCACGAGCAGGTGCGCCTGGTAATCAACCCGAAGTACAGATTGCGTCTACCTCAGAAGCAGTGGTATTGGAAGCTGACGAACCAACCAATGACAATGAGCCAGAATCAACTCCGCCGCAAGAACAGGATACTCGAGATAGGTGTTATCCAGTCAGGATCAGGAAGCCTCCTCAAAGATTGAACTTATAAATGATTATTTCAGTTGATGTATATAGTACAGAGAAAATTGGAATTGTAATTAGTTATTATTTAGTTGTTAAATGAATGTTATGTACTGTTTATCTAAAAGGGGAGGAATTGTTGTGTATGTACCTTTAAGAGAAGAACTGATTCTATACTGCAGTACCGGCAGTGACCACCCCTGTATATAAAGCCATAGCAGGCTTCTGTACTTCAGTCTTGAATTCCTCTCTGTTCAGTAAATACCTGTTTTATTGTTCTCCTGCAGTCTGAGTATTATTGATCCTCGGACACTACACGGAGTATTACAGTTTAAACTCTTTTATGAAGCATCAGGTTTGTTCTGACTCACAACAGTACAGCACCGTGTGCACAAGATGGAGTCAGGGCCCCTGGGTCTTCTAAACAATAGCAGTCCTTACAGATGCCTGCAGGCCAATGACAACTCAGCATGTGATCACATGTGAATATAATAGGTATTCCTTACAGATGCCTGCAGGCCAATGATAAATCAATATGCAAATGTTACATCCCCTTTCTTTTAAAAGAAAAATGTTATGCATTACTTTTGAACCTTTCTTCTACATAATGTTCACAGTAGCATCAACATATAAGTAAACTCAACATTTAACTAGCGCTGAAAACATCTCAACGTTTCAATAACGATGTACAGTTTTTTTTTAGGGCAGCGATCCGCCTACACCCTTTGACAGTTCACAAGTCATGGATAACTCTAGGCTTGACCTCTTGTCCCGACCTTGTGTGGTATGGAACTGAGCATGCTCCTGAATCGGTCAACAATTCAGGTTCAGGTTTAGGTTCAGGTAAGTATGATGTGTTTTGTGTATTGCTCTGTTCATCACACTCTGTTGAACGGATACTCTCATTGGAATGACGGTGTTGTTCCTAGGTGTTCAGGACGTGCCTGTGATTGCGGCGGTACACATGTCCTTCTGGGGTGCGGACGTGATACAATCGCTCAGTGTCAGCTGGCTGGATGACAACTGCTGGCTTCCAGTAGTCATGCTCCTGGATTCTGATGGATTCTCCATTGTGCAGTGGCGGCAGTAGTCTAGCTGACCTGTCATAGTATCTCTTTTGGTGTTGCTGTCGCTGTACACGTTTTGCATGCACTTGCTTGCAGCTGACGACCTCTGGCTGCAGCTGCTGGTTGGTGCTTGGAAGGATTGAGCGAAGTTTGCTGCTCATCAACAGCTGTGCTGGTGACTTGAAGTTGTCAACCGGAGTGTTGCGGTACTCAAGGAGACTGATGTAGGGGCTTCTTTTGTGTGCTTTGGCTTTGTCCATGAGTGTTTTTGCAATCTGGACAGTTTTTTCAGCAAGGCCATTACTTTGAGGGTAATGTGGGCTTGATGTGTCATGTGTGAAATCCCATGACTTGGCAAACGACTCGAACTCTTGATTTGTATTGGGGGCTATTGTCTGAGACTAAAGTCTCTACAATGCCATGCCTGGCAAAGGCTGCCTTTAGCTTGTGGATCACAACTGCAGATGTGGTGCTGTGAAGCTTGTCCAATTCAAAAAATCTGCTGTAGTAATCAACAGTCACTATGTAGTCCTCGTTGTTCCATGTGAACAGATCCGTTGCCGCGACCTGCCAGGGCCTGTCTGGGATACGGTGAGGTATCATGGGCTCTTTGACATTTGATGGGTGGCGTTCTAGACAAATGGAACATTTTCTGACAATGTTCTCAATGTGTTTGCACATTCCGGGCCAAAACATAATGTCACGTGCTCTTTGTTTGCATTTTTCCATGCCCATATGTCCAGCATGAATTTTTGTCAACATCTCTTTTCTGAGACTGGTAGGAATAATGATTTTCTCCCCTTTGAAGACAATTCCGTTGATTTGTGGCAGTTCGTCTCTGTGGTTCCGGAATTCAGATATGCTCTGAGGGCATTTCCTCCTTTCCTCAGGCCATCCTTCATGTATGACTTTGCTCAGCAGTGTGAGTTGTGCATCTTTTTCTGTTCCTGCTTGGATCCCCTTCAGTTTTCAGTCAGTCACAGGTAAGCTGTTATACACCAAGTGCACCTGCACACCCATGCCTTCACTGAGGCTGCTGTCCTGGTAGCTAAGAGACTTTCTGGAGAGCGTGTCTGCAACAGGAATGTCTTAGCCTGGACGGTGAATGACTGTGAAGTCATACTTCTGTAGCTGAAGGATCATTCTCTGTAGCCTTGGTGGGGCTGCGGCTAGTGGTTTCCTCATGATTGACTCGAGGGGCTTGAGGTCGGATTCCACAATGACTTGTCGGCCATAGACGTGCTGGTGGAAACGCTTACATCCAAACAGAATTGCATATAGCTCTTTCTCGATTTGAGCATAGTTGATTTCACTGTCTGTGAGAGATCTGGAAGCGTAGCCGATGGGCTTTCCTTCATGCAGTAATACTGCACCTAGTCCGTACTTTGACACATTCACTTGTAGTCTGAGCTCTTTGTTGGGGTCGAAGTAGGCAAGAACTGGTCCTGGTTCTCTGGTGATTAGGTCTTTCATTTTCTGAAATGCTGTGTCATGTTGTTTGTCCCACAGGAACTCATTGGATTGTTTGAGCAACTGACGCATGGATGCGTTAATTTCGGAGAGGCTCGAGGCAAACTTAACTAAGTAGTTAACCATGCCTAGTACTGTCTCTAGCTCTGCGCGGTTCTTCGGCGGCTCCATCTTCTTGATGGCGGAGATTTTCTCTGGATCCGGCTTAATGCCATCAGTTGAGAGGTGATGCCCGAAATAACTGATCTCAGTGGATGCGATTATGCTTTTCTCGGGGTTGAGCCGGATACCTTTCTCCTGTGATCTTTGTAGCATCGCACGGAGGTTCCTGTCATGTTCCTCTCTATTCCTGCCATAGATGAGGATGTCGTCTACGATTGCGACTACTCTGTTGAGGCCTTCATAGGTTCCGTCGATCTTCCACTGGAATTCATCCTGAGCTGAGATAAGACCAAATGGTAAATGCAGAAATCAGTAGCGTCCAAATGGTGTGTTGAACGTTGTTAGCTTAGATGACTCTTCCATGAGCTTGATATTCCAGTATCCTGATCATGCGCCCATTACACTGAAGTAACGTGCTCCCACTAGCTTGGGTGTGATGTCATCTAGCATTGGTAGAGGGTAGTGAGGGCGTTTGATAGCCTTGTTCAAAATCTCTGGGGTCGAGACAGACTCTGAGCTTGCCTGTACGTGGTTTCTCAACCATTACTAACGCGTTGACACACTCTGTCAGTTCTGTTTCCCGGACGATGATTTCTGTATTCTCCATGCTCTGCAGCTCCTCCTTCAGGCGACTACGTAGAGCAAGGGGTATCCTTCTCGGTGGGCAAACCACAGGGGTTGCTGCTGGGTCAAGGTGAATAGTGCATTCACCTGGGAATAGTCCGATTCCTTTGAAAACGTCAGCAAACTCCTCCATGACTGTCTGCTTCTCAACTGGTGCTGTCAATGATAGCACTAGCTTGATGAGGTCCATGTCTAAACATGCCTTTAGACCTAGCACTGGAGGTGGTTGAGTGTCAACAATGTAAAAGTTCAACTTCATGTCGCTTTCTTTGTACTTGCGTTTCATCATGCATGTGCCTTTTACAATGAGCTGCTCACCCCCATAGCCGGTCAGTCTGCATGAGGTGGGCTGTAGCTCACACTCATCCTTCAAGCTGTGATACTCACTCAGAGGAATTACATTAACCTGAGATCCAGTGTCTAGTTTAAACTTAAGCTCTTTGCCCTGTTTTCCTGTCTCAATATCGGCATAAGCTTGCTCAGCCTCTGAAATCTGTTTTTTCTGTGACACAGAATCAATAAACAGTTCCTCTGCATTTGGCTCTCTATCTGGCATTTGGTTGTCACTCACTGAGTGTACTGCTGTTCCGAAAACAGTCTTGCAAACTTTAGCAAAGTGGTTCCGTTTACCACATTTAGTACATTGCCTCCTTTTCTCCATGCCAGTTGTTTCCACAATATCCACAGTTTTTGAAGCGTTTTATGTCTGTGTCACCCATTTCTAGAACTCTCTGTGTTCTTAAACACGCTCTCTGGGTGATGTTCTTTGTTGTGTGTCTATTAACTGTGTGTACTGTCTGTTCACGCGAACTGCTCGTGGCGCCGGTTATGGTTTTCAACTGTGCTTGGGCTATCTCGTGCGATCTAGCTATGTCCATAGCTTTGTCCAGCGTTAGCCCGGACCCAACATTCAAAAGTTTCTCTCTCACTTTAGCTGAATGTATTCCAAACACGATGCAGTCTCTGACCATCTCATCTTTATCTGCATATACACAGTCTTTTACCAATAGTTTTAACTCAGTCACGAACTGTTCAAATGACTCACTAGCTCCTTGTACTTGCTCCTGAAACTTGTACTAGCGAATATCGTATTTGTCTTGGGCATCACATATGATTCAAAACGGTCAAAATAACTTTTCAGTACCTTTGCTTCATCCGCGGTGAGAGACCATGTGTTAAAAATGTCTCTCCCTTTTTCTTCGATCCACAGGAGTAGGTAGCTGCATCTTTCTTCCTCCCCTTTGCTTTTCAGTGGACCCGAGAACATTAACTCCACCTGTTGCTTGAACTTGCACCATTCTCTAGGTAAGTTCAAAGATTCCCAATTCATTCGAGGTAAGGGAGCTCCAACGATGTCCATTTCAAATCCCTGTTCTGACACCATGTCTTGTTTTGCACACTTCGTACAAAAATAATAAATTGCAGGACAACGGAGTATTACAGTTTAAACTCTTTTATGAAGCATCAGGTTTGTTATGACTCACAACAGTACAGCACCGTGTGCACAAAATGGAGTCTGGGCCCCTGGGTCTTCTAAACAATAGCAGTCCTTACAGATGCCTGCAGGCCAATGACAACTCAGCATGTGATCACATGTGAACATAGTAGGTATTCCTTACAGATGCCTGCAGGCCAATGATAAATCAATATGCAAATGTTACAGTTGAGAGCTCCGCTTTTATGCTGGAGCTGCAGCTGTCAAGAAGCCAGCCACTTGTGAACCCGGCACAATTAGCTGGCGTGGTTTGGGAACGACGTGGAACATGCTGAAAATGTGGTAAACTTTAAAAGGGCAGGCAAAATAGGATTACACAGGCAGTTAACAAACAGTTAACTGCCTTAAGGGCCTATCCTGCCGAATGGGAGTCTGCAAGCCCGCCTTTGGAAAAGCCATTTTTAGCTATTTTACCACCTGACCCGCCTCCAAACCCGCCTCCTCAGGGCTGGTAAAATCAAGCCCTCTGTGTTTCCTGTAAGAGGACTGATGTAAGAAAACTACAAGGCACTTGGTCAGAGTATTAAACAAGGCTTTAATCGACTGTTTCACAACATGGAAGTCTAGATGTCCTTTACTAGTTCCTGTTTACAAAATGTCCCTGAGCAAGCTGGGCCCGTGCCCGAGTATTTATACTCTCTCTGGACAGCGCCACCAGCAGGCCGCCCAGTATATTCGAAACATAGAAACATAGAAACATAGAAGATAGGAGCAGGAGTAGGCCATTCGGCCCTTCGAGCCTGCTCCGCCATTCAACGAGATCATGGCTGATCATCCAAACCCTAGCACCCGGTCCCTACACCGACAGCCATCCCACCCAAGCCCTATCCCCGTAACCCCGTAACCCCACGTATTTAATCCCCCCTAACACTAAGGGTCAATTTTTATCATGGCCAATCAACCTAACCCGCACATCTTTGGACTGTGGGAGGAAACCGGAGCACCCGGAGGAAACCCACGCAAACACGGGGAGAATGTGCAAACTCCACACAGACAGTCACCCGAGGCCGGTTTTGAACCTGGGTCCCTGGCGCTGTGAGGCAACAGTGCTAACCACTATGCCACCGTCTACATGAATGGCACGATTTATGTCATTCTTCCCGCCTGAAAGATTGGAAGTCCGACGGCTTCTTTCTACCGAATTAGTTGGATTAAGAATAGACGCAGTCGTTTGGATCTCCGTCGGTGTCCGGAAGGCACGCCTCCTCGGATTGTGTTTTGGTCCCTGGGTCACTTAGTTTGTACCAGCGGGCTGGCAGAATCCATGTCGCTTTGATCGAGCTGAGGGGGACTGGGGAGATCGTGGCTCCGGGTGCGTTTGGATATCTGTTGGTGGCCGGAAGTCATGTCTCCTCGGACCGTGTTTTGGTCCCTGGGTCGCTTAGTTTGTACCAGCAAGCTGGCAGAGTCCGTGTCGCCTTGATCGACCTGAGGGGGTCTGGGGAGATCGTGGCTCCGGGTGCGGGCCCCCACAGGCGCAGAGCTGGCTTCACCCTGCCCAGTAGTCGGTGACTGACCGGGGTCCTGGCTTCGGGTGGCCATCCCGCGGGGATCGCTCTGTTCCCCAGGTTGATCCGGCAGAATAGCTGGCAGATCTCTTGGCGTCCCAGGTAGGGTGTCATCCTCAGAGGAGCGCAGGGTATCGGCGTCATTGATACGGATCCCACCATCAATTGGGTCCGTGGGACTGGTTGGGCAGGGAGCCAGATCCCGGAGTGACACTGCGGATTCCCAGCCATCAGGGTACTGCACGCATGCGTACGTGGGATTGACATCCATCAGTTCCACTTTGTTGACGAGGGGATCACTCTTACAGGATCGGACGAATTTTCAGAGCAGAACGGGGCCAGGAGCTGCCAACCATGACGGTAGGGACGTCCCATGAGTGGAGTGATGCTGGAACCCGAAGAATCGTTCGTGAGGAGTAGCGTTGGTGGATGTAGAAAGAGACCTGATGGAATGCAATGCGTCAGGGAGCATAGTTTCCCACTGCTGGTCTGATAGGTTATGTGACCTCAGTGCAAGACGAACAGCGTTCCAAATGATAGTGTTGTATCTCTCAACCTGTCCGTTTCCAATAGGATGATATGGTGTCGTTCTACTTGTGGTGATTACCCATTGGGAAAGATAACTTTTGAGTTCGCTTGACATGAAGGAGGGACCCCGATCAGAGTGGATGAAATTGGCCATACCGCAAAGGGAAAAGACCTGATCGAGGTATTTGATCACTGTGGAAGTAAGCATTTTGGGACAGGGGAAAGCAAAGGGAAAGCATGAATATTCGTCCACCATAGTAAGCAAGTAGGTGTTTCATGTTGAGGAAGGCAGTGGCCCCTTAAAGTCAATGCTGTGTCGCTGCATAGGCTGTGTAGTGTGTATGACCGAGCCATCCGACAGACGGAAGAATTGCGGTTTTAATTCCGTGCAAATTCTACAAGTGGAGCATGTTCTTCTCACGTCTTCCGTAGAAAATGGGAGATTTTTAGATCGCACAAAGTGTAACATTCGGGTAATGCCAGGATGGCATAAGTCAGTATGAAGATCCGCAAGAGTTGAAGTTTACATGGAAGAGCAGAATGCCCGCGTGAGGGTATTCGGGGCCACATTCTCTTTGCCAGGTCAATAATGTATGGTGTAGCCAAAGGCGTCCAATTCCATCCTCCAGAGCTGTATTTTGTTATTCTTGATCTTAGTGCGTTACAGGCCACGGAGCGCTGGTCGGTTATCAGCGTGAAATGGCGACGAGCGAGAAAATGACTCCATTTACGTACTGCTTCGATGATAGCCGTAGCCTCCTTCTCAACAGGAGGATAATGGAGCTCGCTACCCTGCAAAGTTCTGGACAGAAATGCAACGGGTCGACCACCTTGATTCAAGGTAGCCGAGATCGCCACATCCGATGCATCGCACTCGACCACGAAAGGGAGATTTTCATCGATGGAACAAAGCGTGGCTTTTTCCAGTTGTTGCTTGAGGAGGTTGAAAGCTGAAATAGCCGTTGCCTTCAACGGAAATTACTTCACGAGAAGCAAGGGCTGGATCTTGTCGAAAAAGTGGAGTATCCACTTCGCATAATAGGCGAACATGCCGAGGGCCCGACAAAGAGAGCCGAGATTCGTAGGAGCTCCTGAAGTGGACGAAGTCACTCCGGATCTGGTTTGATGAGACCATTGCCCACCCAGTAGCCAAGGATGTTGACTAATGGTACTGATTTCACAGATTTGGACTCATTTAAGGTTAAGTTGCGATGACAGAGAACGTCAAGACATTTCTGGAGTTTAGCATCATGCTCCTTCTGGTCATGACCAGCAATGGTGATATTTTCCAGATATGGAAAAGTGTCCATTAAGTTCTCCTGTTTGACTAGGCTATCCATTGCCCATTGGAAGACGGCCACCCCATTGGTGACCCCAAATGGAAGGCGACAAAACTGTTAAAGCCGACCATTGGTCTCAAAGGCCATATACTTTTTGTCAGAGTCCTTTAACGGTACTTGATGGTATGCACACTTTAAGTCAAAAGTTGAAAATACCTTGATGTTGGCAAGGTTATTGACCATGTCATCGATGCGTGGTAGTGGGTAGGTATCCAGGTCGGTATACTGGTTAATAGTTTGCGAGTAATCGATGCAAAGATGTTTCTTGTGTTGCTTCAGAGGATTTTTAACAACGACGACTTGAGCCCGCCAGGAAGATAAACATGGCTCAATGATACCGTCAGCTAGAAGGCAAGAGATCTCTGCCTCAATAAAGGATAGATCATCTTGGCTGAAACTTCATGATTTAGTGACTATGGGCTTACATCGGGGGGAAAGATTGGCAAACAAGCAGGGCTCGTCGAGCAAAGCCGCTGAAAGCGCACAAAACGGTACTTTGGAAATAGTAAGCTCTGGTTTTGACCCTCCAAACTCAAAAGTGAGTCTTTTGTGTTGTTTCTGGAAATCCTGTCCCAGGAGCACATCACTGCATAGGTTTTTGAGCACCCCGAGCCGGGTGGAGGAATAAGTGCAGCCATTGAGATTAATGTCGACAAGACAAAAGCTGGAAGAGTTGGTGGTCAGTGTCGTCAGAGCCATTACAATTTCCCTGTCCGAGGGGTAAATACGCAGTTTTAACTTACTGACAGCCTGCTCACTGATGAAGCTGTCAGAGCTGCATGAGTCGA
Organism: Somniosus microcephalus; assembly: GCF_052327205.1. Taxonomy (NCBI): domain Eukaryota; kingdom Metazoa; phylum Chordata; class Chondrichthyes; order Squaliformes; family Somniosidae; genus Somniosus; species Somniosus microcephalus. The sequence goes on from NC_140993.1 coordinate 140,334,833, forward strand.
TTAGTGCACTCAAAATGTGTCCATTTACCGAAACTTTCGTGGCTGCATGGGACAGGCTTTGGGGAAAAACAGCTGTGATGGGAGAAGGAGTAATTTTACCCTTGACAGTTGTAACCTTAGTAGTGGCTCTTGGGGGAGGAGCAGTTTTATAGATAGCAGCTGTAACCTTAGTAGTGGCTCTTGGGGGAGGAGCAGTTTTATAGATAGCAGCTGCAAAACTTGACCTTTCTTACTAACAGGGGCTCTTGACTGGCATACCTTAGAAATGTGACCTTTCTTACTGCAATGACTGCAGGTTGCATTACAAGCAGGACAACATTTCCTATAGTGGAATGCACCTCCACAGAAGAAACACTTCCTTCCAGATTGCCAAGATGCCACTAGGGCAGGGTCGTCATCAGTGAGGGCTTCTAGGGTAGGGTCGTCATCAGCTAGGATAGAGTAGTCATCAGTGAGGGCTTCTGCCCGAGGCCCATTGGAGGAGTCACCAAAAGTGATAGCAGCAGTCCGTGCGCGCAGTAAAAGATAGGCATCTGCATTTTTTTGCTAAGTCCAGAGAACATACCTGGTCATAGGGTGCTTGTAACTTGAGGGTTTTATTCTCCAACAGATGCTGGCGTATGAAAGGAGACGCAATTCTGTTAATAAAGGAACCACGAATTAACTCCTCCTGGTACTGCTCAGCTGAGACAGCTTTAAGATTACAATCCTTCCTGAGCCTGTGAAGCTTTTGAAGGAATTCATCAAGTGATACCCTTGGTTGTTGTCAAGTTGTGGCCAGTAGATGCCGAGCAAAAATTTAGTTTGGGGCCTTAACATATAGTTGCTGTAGTATTTGGATAGCGGAGTCATAGTCTACACAGTCTTCGATACAGTCAAACACATGAGGGGATACATAATTGGCAAGTATCTCTAACTTATCAGGAACATTCTCACCACACACCCTGAGGAAGTTGCTGTAGGTACAATACCAGTATTTCCATACCTTAGCAGTTGTAGGTGAATTCGGGTCCAGGTGAAGACAGGCGGGTCGGAGTAGTTTCTCCATGATGGAATGATTACTACCTCTGGCTCCCTTCTACCCTTTGAGTCATAGCCATCTGTTCCCAAAGCCACTCAGAGCGTGGAGCAGCAAGCAGTCGATTAAATTGACGTAAGAAAACTACTCGGCACTTGGTCCGAGTATTAAACAAAGCTTTAATCAACTGTTTCACAACATGGAGGTCTAGTTGTCCTTCACTAGTTCCTGTTTACAAAATGTCCTGAGCAAGCTGGGCCCGTGCCGGAGTATTTATACTCTCCCTGGACAGCACCACCAGCAGGCCGCCCAGTATATTTCATAAGTCACTTCTACATGAATAGCACGATTTATGTCAAGGACACCTAACTATCTCTGAACACCAACATTTAATAGTTTTTCACCATTTAAAAAGTATTCTGTTTTTCTATTCTTTCTACCAAAGTGAATAATCTCATATTTACTCACATTATACTCCATCTCGCAGGAGGTGGGTTGGTCATTTAAATAATATAATGAGGCTGCGTGCCTCAGAATTAACCACCATTTAAAATTTAACCCTGGCCATCTGGGTTTCCCGGGCCTCAGGTATCCCAACAGCTAAAGGGAGGCCTTATTGCCCACTCAATAAACCTGTCTATATTCTTTTCCAGACTCATTGGCCTAGAAATTCGGTTGTGGGTTCGCCAGGGCTTTAGCGCCGGAAATTTAGCACTGGCGCTAAGTCCCCCTGCGCGCGCCAAAAATTCAGTAGCGCCGCGCCCAAATGGCTGCTGGCGCTACTAGAGGGTGTCAGCGCCTCGAAATGGGCGCTGAATGCCGCATTGCGGCGCAATTCCGGCGCTGCGGTACCCGATGCGGTGCGGCAGGCTGGGGAAGTGCAGGCCTCCTCCTTCAGTTAAGGAGGAGCTGCCTGCACCCGCCCGCTGGCCGTTCAAATGGTCAGAAAAATGAGCCCGGCACCTCGGACAAGTGCCGGGCTTGCAGGCCAGATGCATCTGTTCCGCGGGGGGGGGTGGAGGAGTCCGGGGAGGGAGGTGCGGGCAGGCGGCCGGCGGGAAAGCGGCCGGCCGCCGCGCGACCTTAATGCGCCGGCGCTAACTCCTGCAAGACTCGGTTGCCAAAGTCTTAGTTGCGGCTGCCACGGGCGAGGCGGCCGCAACTCAATTTCGGCGTTGGGGCCCGTCACCACGGCAACCGGGACGCTGCGCACACCGATGACATCATCGGTGCCGGCGCAGCGCAACCGGTGTAACGCCGACGGAAGGGCCCCACTGAATTTGCCAACTGGCCATAACTCCGGCGCTAGGCCCTCCAGCGCCCCAAATGGGGCGCTAAGCCTACTGAATTTCTAGGCCATTGTGTTCTCCTCACAGCTTACTATCCCACCTAGCTTTGTATCATCAGCAAACTTGGATACATTACACTTGGTCCTTTCATCTCAGTCATTAATGTAGATTGTAAATAGCTGAGGCCCCAACACTGATCCTTGCGGCACCCCACTAGTTACAGTCTGCCAACCTGAAAAAGATCTGTTTATCCCTACTCTCTGTTTTCTGTCTGTTAACCAATCCTCTATCCATGCTGATATATTACCCCAACCCCATGAGCCCTTATCTTGCGTAGCAACATTTTATGTGGCTCTTTATCGAATGCCTTTTGAAAGTTCAAATATACTACATCCACTGGTTCCCCTTCTAGGTACATCCTCAAAGAACTCTAATAAATTTGTTAAACATGATTTCCTTTTTATAAAACCATGTTGTCTCTGCCTAATCATATTATGATTTTCTAAGTGCACTGTTACCACTAACTTAATAATGGATTCCAGCATTTTCCCAACGAATGATGTCAGGCTAACTGGCCTGTAGTTCCCAGTTTTCTCTCTCCCTCCCTTCTTGAATAGCAGGGTTACATTTGCTACCTTCCAATCCACTGGGCCCGTTGTAGAATCTATGGAATTTTGCAAGATCACAACCAATGCATCCACTATCTCTGCAGCCATGTCTTTTAGAACCCTAGGATGTAGACCATCAGGTCCAGGGAATTTGTTGGCTTTTAGTCCCATTCGTTTCTCAAGTACTTTTTGTGTACAGATCTTAGTTATGTTAAGTTCCTTGGTTCCCCACTATTTTTGGTATGCTTTTTGTGTCTTCTACTGTGAAGACAGATACATAAAGTCTCTGTCATTTCCTTATTCCCCATTATAATTTCTCCTGTCTCAGCCTCTAAGGGACCAACACTTAGTTTTGTTACTCTCTTCCTTTTTACCACTTGTAGAAGCTCTGTTTTTCTAATTCTTGCTAGTTTACTCTCATATTCTATTTTCTCCCTTTTTATCAATTTTCTGGTCATCCTTTGCTGGTTTCTAAAGCTCTCCCAATGCTCAGGCTTACTTTTAGTCTTTGCAACATTATAATTCCCTTATTTTAATCTAATACTATCCTTAACTTCTTTAGTTAACCACGGATGGATAATTTTTCCCATGGAGTTTTTAATTCCTCAATGGAAAGTATATGCGTTGAAAATTTTGAAATATCTCTTTAAATGTTTGCCACTGCTTATCTACCGTCATTCCTTTTAATCTTCCGGCACTGCATCCAGGTCCTCGGGGCAACTCTGTTGGCATGACCTCTGTAACTATCTGCTCTCACTACCTTTGCAGTGTTTTTCTGGAGACCCTCCTGGCTCAGTGTGGAAACATGACCTCTCTCCTCTCCACCTCCTGTACTAAGGCTGCATCTGAGAACCTTGGAGCCCTTTTCTTTGGCCTATTGTGCCATTGCTGTAAGCTTCCCAGTTGAAACTGCCTTCTGGAATGACTTCCAGCACCTGGTTTTGTCAAACTGCACCTCCCCTTTAAGAGGTGCAAGCTAGTTTTAAATGGTGCAAGCCTTGCATGAACTTGGGCCCTCTGCTGCATGGCAGCCACTCAGCAGCGTACTTAGCACTGGGCTGCACACCACTATCATTTAAATTGGTAGGCAGCACCAAGTTTGCGTGTTGCCTGCATTACTTTGCATGGGCGCGGGGTAATCATGCATCATGATCCTGCACCCGTTTCCAGGGGCTATCGAATTTTTAGCCCTTTGTCTCCATTTCCCGGCCTCAGCCAGCCAGGTTGGGAGGTTGGCTGGCTGTTGGACAGGTAGACCGCAGCTGAGGAGCGGAGAGGAGGCGGGGAGGGATCAGAGGCCTCGGGGGGGAAATCGGAAGAGTCGGTGGTGGAGGAGATTGGAGGCCTCAAAGGGGAGATCAGAAGGGTTGGTGTCAGGGGAGATCGGAGGCCTTGTTGGGGGGAGATCAGAAAAACCTCAGGGGGAGATTGTAAGAGCCGGTGGTGGAGGAGATCGGAGGCTTTGCGGGGAATGTTGTAAGAGTCAACGGGGGGGGAGATCAGGAGAGTCGGGAGAGGTTCCGATTGTGGGGGGTGGGTGAAGCAAGTTAATTGGATCCAGCAGGTAAGTGGAAAGGCACTTACTTCCTGGATCCAGCAATCCTCGCCTCCCTTTAGCTGCTGGGTTTCCCGAGGCCCGGGAAACCCAGATGGCCGGAGTTAAATTTAAAATTGTGGTGTATGTAACCTGTTCCACCTTAAGAGAACTTAAGCCTGTTCCACCTTAAGAGATGTACTACTTTCTCTGGCTGCTGTATACGTAATACCGGTGGTGACCACCGGTATATAAGTACTGTGTAGTGATATTGTATTTAGTATAGTCCTGCCCTCCAACTAGTAAAGACCTGTTGAACTTTATTCTTGTAGTCTGTGTCAGTAATTAATCTTAATACAACTGGAACACACAGACTTAACAGTGGCGACGAGTCCGATTCTTACCCTGCGGCAGTTTATATCCACGGCGGCTTTGTCCACAGAACGGGCGTCGAAGAGAGGCATCCACCCTCATCACCCTGCTGGAAGACACGTCGCGCGGCAGGCATCGAGAACCTGGAGTGCAGAAGACATCCTGAACTCGAAGCCTCCATCAGCGGCAGTCAGCTATCTTCTTTCTACCTCGGTGGTGGGTAAGCCGGTCAGCGACGCGAGCAGAAAGTCGGCCGCGTTGGCTGTATAGACGGGGGGAGGAAGACGGAGGAATAAGGGCGGTGAGATCGATCGCGACCGGAGATAAGGGCCGGGCCGCTTTCGGGCCAAAAAGGCGCAGTGTCTGGGGCGACTGAAGGCGCGAGAGCCGCGGTGAAGGCGAACACAGCCGGTGCTAATAACCGGGCTGCAAGAAGGGCTGCGAGGCTCGACATTGGGGAAGCGCGAATGCCCGAGGGAGCCGCGGTGAAGCGGAGACAGCGTCGGGGGAGTTACTAACCGCTGGGAAAGGGGAGCAGCAGCGGCACGCCAAACACCATTGCAGCCAGTGGGTGAAGACCGCCAAGCGCGGGAAAACCGCCATTTTGTAGGCGGAGGACGAAGACAAGAGCGGGAAGCCGCCATCTTGGGATAAAATAAATTGCAACGATGCCTAAACATGGGAACATTAATACCTTTGATAGCGACATCAAAGATTGGGCCATGTATGTAGAACGCATACAAAATTGTTGTAAAGCAAATAAAATCCCAGATGCAGAGAAAGCACTAACTTTATTAAACTTAATGGGTGCGAAGACATACGGGCAATTGAAACACCTTTTATCACCAGATGAACCGGCGGATAAGACGTTCGAGGAGATTGTTACTGTCCTGAAAAATCATCTAAACCCCACGCCGCTGATGCTAGCGGAACGATTTAAATTTTACAGCAGAAGGCAGCTGAAGGATGAAAGCAATGCTGAATATTTAATGGAATTGCGTAAGCTAGCAAAGTACTGTCAGTTTGGAACGGGACTAACAGAAGCGCTAAGAGATAAATTTGTGTGTGGATTATTAAAAGAAGATACACAAAAGCGACTGCTCGAGGAGAATGAGCTGACGCTTGAGAAAGCAGTCACTATGGCAGCAGCACACGAAGCCGCAGCGAGAGGCACGGCAGTAATGCAGCTACGGTCACCGGAACTCAGTACAAATAAATTGGGTTTGTGTACTGTAAAATGTTATCGTTGTGGAAAGACAACACACGATCAGAACCAGTGTTGGTTTAAAAACCAAGAATGCAGAACGTGTGGCAGGCTTGGCCACATAGCTAAAGTATGCCGGTCAGGAAAGAAGACCAGCAACAAAAAGTCACCGCAAGGAAAATACATAAAGGTGCACAAGGTGACAAAGACCAGTTCGAACGAACAGAAGTCAGATTCAGACACTAGCAGTAATGAACTAGGTAGCTTAAGAGTACACAACGTTGGTAAGGATGCAGATCTCCAGACAATTTGGGTCACTCTCCAAATAGCAGGAGTCCAAGTAAAGATGGAATTGGACACTGGATCGGCATTGACGGTCATGAATAAGAAAGATTACAAAAGGTTATTCCAACATATTCCCCTACGGGATACGGAGATTATATTGAAAACATACACGGGGCAAAGAGTGTACCCCATCGGAAAGATAGAGGTAAAAGTGGTCCACAAGGGCGAAGAAAGCCAAGTAATGGACTTATATGTGCTACCTGAAGGAGGTCCACCACTACTGGGACAGGAGTGGATTAGGAAAATGAATATGGACTGGCACTCCTTAAAAGCACTAACGGTAGATTCCGGGGAAACAGATGTCAAACCTAAATGATTGTCCAAAATATTGGATGATGCTAAAGAGGTGTTCCAGCAAGGACTGGGAACACTGAAAGGAATTACGGCAAACATCAAGATTGATGAACATGCACAACCAAAATTTTTCAAAGCCAGACCGGTACCCTATGCAATACGGCCTACTGTAGAAGCGGAACTGGAAGCGCTAGAACGTTCAGGTGTACTGTCTAAGGTAGATTGGAGTGAGTGGGCTACGCCCATTGTTCCCGTTATGAAACGTCCTTCGAGCAACAAGCCAGGAGAACCAGGGAAGGTTCGCATCTGTGGAGATTTCAAGATCACCGTTAATCCGGTGCTTCACACGGTGCAGTATCCGCTTCCGCGGATTGAGGATATTTTTGCTTCGTTGTCTGGCGGGAAACACTTCACCAAGATAGACCTGGCGCAGGCGTACTTGCAGATGGAGGTTGAAGAAGAGTCACGCCAGTACCTCACGATCAACACGCATAGAGGTTTGGACTGGTATAATAGGCTGGTTTTTAGAGTGGCATCGGCTCCGGCAATTTGGCAGAGGGCCATGGAGCAGGTATTACAGGGAATTCCAGGCACACAATGTTACCTGGACGATATTCTGATTACAGGTGATGGTGATGAAGAACACCTCGCAAACTTGGAACTGGTGCTCAACAGACTGAAAGAGTATGGACTTAGAGTTAATCGGCAGAAATGTGAGTTCTTTCAGAAGCGGATCTCGTACTGTGGTCATGTCATTGACCGGGAGGGGCTTCATAAGTCTCCTGACAAGATAGAGGCAGTTGTAAAGGCTCCCGCTCCGGATAATGTCTCTCAGTTGAGGTCGTTTCTGGGATTGATTAACTATTACCATAAGTTTCTACCGAATCTATCCACGGTACTGCACCCGCTGAACGCTCTTTTACAGAAGGGGGTACCATGGGAATGGAGCGAAAACTGTAAGAAGGCATTTCGCAAAAGCAAAGAATTGATCACCTCAGAGGAAGTGTTGGCTCACTTCAACCCGACACTGCCTATTCGGTTGGCTTGTGATGCTTCTCCATATGGTATTGGGGCAGTACTCTCACACAAGTTGCCAAATGGCACGGAAAGGCCAGTCGCGTTTGCATCCAGATCATTGACCTCTGCTGAGCGCAACTATGCGCAGATCGATAGGGAGGCTCTCAGCCTTGTATGGGGAGTGAAGAAGTTTAATCATTACCTGCAGGGCCAAAAATTCACACTTCTGACAGACCATCAGCCGTTGGTATCCATTTTTAACCCTAAGAAGGGTGTTTTGGTGATGACAGCACAGCGACTCCAGAGATGGTCCCTTTTCCTAGGGGCACATCAATATCAAATAGAATTCAAAGGTACAAAGCAGCATGGCAATGCTGATGGGCTGTCGCGCCTGCCACTACCTGAAGCAGAAGAGACGCCGAAAGTTGACCCTGTTGAGTTATTTCATTCGACCATCATCGAGTGTTTACCAGTCACCAATGCAAGTATTGAAAGAGAAACCAGGAACGACCCGATACTGTCCCGAGTTTACGAGGTGACAGTGAAGGGATGGCCAACAGATGGTGATCCTCTGTTACCGGCATTCTCGGCAAGGCGAGACCAGCTGTCCGTCTGCCATGGCACTTTGATGTACGGGACAAGAGTGATTATTCCTCCCAAGTTACGGGAAAGAGTTCTAAAGGAACTGCATGAAGGTCATCTGGGGGGAGTTAAGATGAAAAGTCTTGCTAGGGCTTATGTATGGTGGCCGGGCATTGACCAACAGATAGAGGAGTTGACAAAAAGCTGCGCTGGGTGCCAAAAAGTGCAAAATGCACCTCCGATCGCACCGCTACACCCATGGGAATGGCCTTCAGCCCCATGGCAACGCATACATATTGACTTTGCTGGTCCATTCATGGACTCCATGTTCCTAATTGCGGTGGACGCACATTCCAAATGGCCAGAAGTGATCAAGATGAATACCACTACTTCAGAAAAGACAATTGCGGTGTTAAGAACAATATTCGCAAGGAACGGATTGCCAGAACAGATATGTTCGGACAACGGACCACAGTTCGTGTCGGAAGAATTCCAAAAATTCTTAAAGAAGAATGGGGTGAAACATTATACCTCTGCCCCATATCATCCGGCAACAAACGGGTTGGCCGAGAGATTTGTCCAAACATTCAAAAAGGCAATAAAGGCCATGAACGATGATCAGATTCCGTTACAACACAAGGTGGACAATTTCCTAATGGCATATCGAAACGCCGCTCATGCAGTGACTAACCAAAGTCCTGCCATGATGTTTTATAACAGGAGGTTGCGGTCCAGGTTGGACTTGTTAAAACCAAATGTGCGGAGGGAAGTGGAAAACAAACAGTTCCGGCATATTAATAACAAGTCCACTCGAAGTTTCGACGTAGGACAACCAGTGTTGGCAAGGGGCTATGGAAACGAAAAATGGCAGTCCGGAACAATTCGGGCCAGACAAGGACCTCTGATGTACACAGTAGATATTGGTAACAATGTGATAAGGCGTCATGCGGATCAACTGGTAGAATCAAGAGCAAGGGTCGAACCCATGGTTGCGACAGAGACAACTGTGGAAGACGTTAATGAACCTGAAGCATCTACCTCGGCAGGGACTGTACCTGATGATGACGTCCAATACATAGGAAACCAACAAGAAGAGTCACCTCAGCAACAAGAATCAGAGACCACTGAAAGGCGTTATCCAAACCGAATCAGAAGGCCTCCTGAGAGACTGAACCTTTGAACTGTTTATACCTGAAGTTATATATGTATATATGTTATGATGTTATGTTAAATGGGGATATGACTGTTAAGCTAAAAAGGGAGGATTGTGGTGTATGTAACCTGTTCCACCTTAAGAGAACTTAAGCCTGTTCCACCTTAAGAGATGTACTACTTTCTCTGGCTGCTGTATACGTAATACCGGTGGTGACTGTTGTGTATGTAACCTGTTCCACCTTAAGAGAGCTTAAGCCTGTTCCACCTTAAGAGATGTACTACTTTCTCAGGCTGCTGTAGACGTAATACCGGGGGTGAACACACCGGTATATAAGCACTGTGCAGTAATCTTGTATTCAGTATAGTCCCTACCTCCAACCAGTAAAGACCTGTTTTTATTGTTACTCATTAGTCTGTGTCTTAATTAACTAAATAATTCACAGACTTAACACTGGCGACGAGTCAGGTTCTTACCCTGCGGCAGTTATTCCACGGCGGTTGAAGAGAGGTTTCAAACCACCCCACCCCACTGGAAGCGACAGGCATTAGGACCCTGAAGCCTCCATCAGCTTGTGAACCGGAGTGGAAGACAGGGCTGGGGAAGACAGAGGTACAGGGCGATAGCGATCGGCAGATAAGGGCCGGGCCGCTTTGAAGTGAGGGGCGCAGCCGGGCCATCGATCGCAACCACCGATAAGGGCCGCACTCGGGCTGAAAGGGCAGCGGCTGCAGAAATTGAAGGCGCGAGAGCCGCGGTGCACAGCGCGGGCCATCGATCGCGATCGGGAGATAAGGGCTTTGGAGTGCGAGGCGCAGCCGGGCCATCGATCGCAAGCACTGATAAGGGCCGGGCCGCTTTCAAGTGCGAGGCGCAGCCGGGCCATCGATCGCATCCGCTGATAAGGGCCGCACTCGGGCGATCGCGGCGAAGATAAGGGCCGCACTCGGGGGCTGAAGGGAGACGGCGTCGGGGGACGGGTGAAGACCGCAAAGCGTGGGAAAACCGCCATTTTGTGGGCGGAGGACGACGGCAAGAGCGGGAAGCCGCCATCTTTGATAACAAGTAAAGAAAATAAAATCTGAGAAATTGCAAATCTACAATGCCTAAACACGGGAATATTAGCACCTTTGATAGTGACCTCGAAGATTGGGCCATATATGTTGAAAGAGTAAAAAATTATTGTAAGGCCAATAAAATTCGTGACCAAGATAAAGCTCTAACATTATTAAATTTAATGGGTGCGAAGACATACGGGCAATTGAAACACCTGTTATCATCAGATGAACCGGCGGATAAGACGTTCGATGAGATTGTTACTGTCCTGAAAGATCATCTAAACCCCACGCCGCTGATGCTAGCGGAACGATTTAAATTTTATGACAGAAGGCAGCTACAGCATGAAAGCAATGCTGAATATTTGCTGGAATTGCGTAAATTAGCGAAATATTGCCAGTTTGGAACGGGACTGACAGATGCACTACGAGACAAATTTGTGTGTGGTTTATTTAAACAGGATACACAAAAGCGACTGCTCGAGGAGAATGAGCTGACGCTTGAGAAGGCGGTCACTATGGCAGCAGCACACGAAGCCGCAGCGAGAGGCACGGCAGTAATGCAGCTACGGTCACCGGAGCTCAGTGCACACAAATTGGGTGTGAGTTCTGGCAAATGTTATCGTTGTGGAAAGACAACGCATGATCAGAACCAGTGTTGGTTTAAAAACCAAGAATGTAGAACTTGTGGTAGGCTTGGACACATAGCTAGAGTATGCAGGTCAGGGAAGAAGACCAGCAACAAGAAGTCACCGCAAGGAAAATACGCAAAAGTACACAAGGCGGCCGAACAGGAGTCCGATTCAGACGCTAGCAGTAATGAACTGGCTGGCTTAAGCAGTATTGAACTGGCTAGCTTAAGGGTACTCAACGTTGGTAAGGGTGCAGACCTCCAGACAATTTGGGTTACTCTTCAGATAGAAGGAGTCCAAGTAAAAATGGAATTGGACACTGGATCGGCATTGTCGGTCATGAATAAAAAAGATTACAGAAGGTTATTCCAACATATTCCCCGACAGGATACGGAGATTATATTGACAACCTACACGGGGCAGAGAGTGTACCCCATCGGGACAATAAAGGTTGCAGTGGCCAACAAGGGCGAAGGAAGTCAAATAATGGACTTATATGTGCTACCGGAGGGAGGTCCACCACTACTAGGCCGGGAGTGGTTTCGAAACATAAATATGGACTGGCATTCGCTAAAAGCCATAAAGAGTGAGAACTCGGTGCAGATAATCAGCCCAGACTCTAGAACTGATGATGGTAAGACCAACCCATGTGCAAAAGACAAAGTTTCAGCACAGAATTCCACTGAGCAACAACAACATAGTTTAACAGAGAATTCTGAGTCTGTCAAGTCTACTGATATGCACATTTTTGAGGGACACTGGGCTTGAACTCAACTCCATTTCAAACTACAACAGCAATTAGAACAAATGATTCGCCGTTTTGAGCAAGAGATGAATGAAATAAAAAAGTTCTTTGTTACAGAGTGGGAGAATCTGGAAAGTCAACAGAAGCAACTGATGGAGAAAATGGAGCAGGAGCACACCAACCATCTGCGCGAGGAGGCCGAACGAATCAAAGCTGATTCAGGTTCTGAAGGTGCGTGCCATAATCTGGTGTCAGAAGAGTTAACGGTCAGCCAACTCCTTCATATGCTGAGGGACAAGACTCTGAAATGGGAAAAACTTGAACACGAGCTGCGATCTTCAAAGGAAAAGGGTTCGGAGCTCTCAAAAGTCATTGAGATGGCTGATGTGACGACACAGACTGAAACGACTGCAACAGAGCAGCCATTGGATGCCAAAAGTACGCTGACTCACGTCAATGTAGAACAACAGACCGCTGAAACAGCTGCTCCGGTGGAGGGATTGCATAGTCCGATCAATCAATCTCCAAAGGAAGTTGAAGTATTAAAATCACAAATGAGGTCACTAGTAAACGACTTGCTGAAAGCCCAGAAAAAGCTGGATGCAGAGGTACACATGAAGAAGTCTCTTCAGGAAAGATGTCTGGATTTGGAACAAGAGCTGGCTAACGTCCAGCTGGGTATGGAGGAAATAGACGACCCTCTCACTGGTCTAGCTCAGGACGACACCGAATATTACCATGACCTGGTGGACGACACCGAATATTATGATGTCCTGTCCTGCCCAGCTTGTAACTTCGACTCCCAAAGTGCAGAAATCATGGAGGAGCACCAAAAGTCTACAGAACATCGGGAGAAGCTGGCTCTACGACGGAAACAGGAGGAAGAGAAGGAGGAACTGCGCATGCAGCTGGCAGCTGACAATGGAGCCCAGAGAGTCTCCAAGAAGCAGAAAAGGAAAAGTAAAAACAGAAGATGACCCATCTGAACCATTATCACCTCTACCAGATCACACACGTGGTCCCTCCGAACGGAGCCAAATCAGTTCGGAAGTTCAAGCTGTTAAATCCATGAAAGGACTATTGAATGAGTAACGTGAACCGACTACACCACAGAGATTGAATCTGTGAACTGTTTTCCGCAGAGACTGAATCTGTGATATGTTACGTTAAACATGAAGTTATATATATATATATATTATTACGTTATGTTAAATGGGGGGATGACTATAAAGCTAAGAAGGGAGGAGTGTTGTGTATGTAACCTGTTCCACCTTAAGAGAGCTTAAGCCTGTTCCACCTTAAGAGATGTACTACTTTCTCAGGCTGCTGTAGACGTAATACCGGGGGTGAACACACCGGTATATAAGCACTGTGCAGTAATCTTGTATTCAGTATAGTCCCTACCTCCAACCAGTAAAGACCTGTTTTTATTGTTACTCATTAGTCTGTGTCTTAATTAACTAAATAATTCACAGACTTAACAGTGACCACCGGTATATAAGTACTGTGTAGTGATATTGTATTTAGTATAGTCCTGCCCTCCAACTAGTAAAGACCTGTTGAACTTTATTCTTGTAGTCTGTGTCAGTAATTAATCTTAATACAACTGGAACACACAGACTTAACAAAAATGGTGGTTAATTCTGAGGCACGCAGCCTTATTATATTATTTAAATGACCAATCCGCCTCCTGCGAGCGGGTTGGTTGCCTGCGCCCCATCCCACCTCTGTTAAAACTGGAAGTGGGTAGGTTGGAGGGAGGTTGGGGTTAGGTTTAGATTTTTTACATTTTTATATGCCACCCGACCCAAACCCACCCATTTTTGGGCATTAATATTCCCCCTATGCCTCTATTTATAAAGCCCAGGATCACATATGCTTTATTAACTGCTTTGTTAACCTGTCCTGCCACCTTCAAAGATTTGTGCACAAACACCCCCAGGTCTAGAATTACCTAGAATATACAGCAGAGAAACAGGCCATTCACCCCAACCAGTCCATGCTGGCATTTATGCTCCACTAGAGCCTCCTCCCATCCTTCCTCATCTAACTCTATCAGCATAACCCTCTATTCCCTTCTCCCTCTCTCTGTTCTTGCACACCTTTAAAATTGTACCATTTAGCTTGTATTGGCTCTCCTCATTCTTCCTACTAAAATGTATCACCTCACACTTTTCTCTGTTGAATTTCATCCACCATGTCTCCGCCCATTCCACCAGCCTGTCTATGTCCAGCAGCGCCTATATTTCCTAAGGAGGCTGAAGGGATGCAACCTGTCACCCCAGATCCTCTCTAACTTTTACCGCTGCACAATAGAGAGCATCCTGACGAACTGTATCACAGTGTGGTATAGCAGCTGTACCTCCTATGACCGGAAAGCCCTGCAGCGGGTAGTCAAAACTGCCCAACGCATTACCGGCACCCGGCTACCGACCATTGAGAACATCTACCAGAAACGCTGTCTACGGAGGTCACTGACCATCATCAAAGATCCTACCCACCCCAGCCACAGTTTGTTCGCGCCCCTGCCATCTGGGAGACGCTACAGATGCATTCGCACCCGCACGACCAGATTTAGGAACAGCTTCTTTCCCAGGGCTGTCATCCTACTGAACCCTGCTAATAAACTCTAAAGCCTGCACATCTGTCAATGCACTTTATTATGTTTATGTTTATGTTACAAGCCAAATGTATGTTAAATGTCTTAATCAAAATGTACACTCTCGGGAGCCGCAAGCTTACATTTTGTTGTACTGCACTTGTGCACTAACAATGACAACAAAGTTGATTATTATTATTTTATTATTATTATTATTATTATTATTATTATTATTATTATTATTATTATTATTATGTCCTCTTGAAGTCTATCGCTATCTTCCTCACTGTTTACTACACTTCCAAGTTTCGTGTCATCTGCAAATCTTGAAATTGTGCCCTGCACCCCAAGTCCAAGTCATTCATGTATATCAAAATCAGCAGTGGTCCTAATACTGAACCCTGGGGAACACCACTGTATACCCCCCTCCAGCCCGAAAAACACCCATTCACCAGAACTTTCTGTTTTCCATCCCTTAGCCAATTTTGTATCCATGCTGCTACTGCCCCTTTTATCCCATGGGCTTCAATTTTGCTAACAAGCCTATTATGTGGTACTTTATCAAATGCCTTTTGAAAGTCCATATACACAACATCAAGTGCACTGTCTTATTCCACCCTCACTGTCACCTCATCAAAAAACTCAATCAAATTAGTCAAACACAATTTGCTCTTAACAAATCCATGCTGGCTCTTCTTTATTACTCCATACTTGTCCAAGTGGCTGTTAATTTTCTCCCGGATTATTGGTCGGAATTTTCTGTACCTAGGCGGGTCCGGTGTGGGCGGTCACTGTGGCAGGTCATGACTCCATTCTTCATACCATGCCACTCCTGAGATTGACTTTCTGTTAATGGGGCCTATTAAGGCCGCCCTGTGCGTTACCCCGTCCTATTAAATGGTACGGGTCTGATGATGTCAGCAGTGATGCATTTTCAGCTGGGATATTTAAAGGAGCCATGGCCACATTGCATTTGAAAGTTCATCGAGGAGTGTGCAGGCAGCGCACTGCACAACTGGACTGCTACAAAGGGTGCCAAATATGACTGCACTGAGACAGAGGGCTGCAGCCAAGTTCTCTGATGACTCCCTCTATATGCTTGTGGAGGGAGTGAGGGCACGCCAGGAGGTCCTCTTCCCTTCTAATGGGCGGAAGAGTCCTCCCCAGGAGACAAAAGGAGCCTGGCTCCAAATTGCAGAGGAAGTCAACAGCAGGGATGTGTTCAGGAGGACCTGGGTGCAGTGCCGCAAACATTTCAATGATCTCATTAGATCAGGAAAGCTAAGTGCAAAGCCACACTCAACTTCATCCTGCTGTGCCTCTCATCACATCCCCATCACTCTACCTTCCATTGTGCATAATGGTATCTTTACCCATTCTTCATATGACATAGCTAACTCATCTCTTTACTCTCCCACAGGTCCATCAAGAGCCCCCTACCACTGTCCAGGAAGAAGAGGACGATGACTCCTCAGAGCAGCCTCCAGCCTCTGAGGGTGCACCGTCACCAGACATTAGCGCACCCAGCACCAGTGCAGATACACACACCTTGGTGGGTCCCACGCGAGATGGAGTATTGTTGTCACCTGGTGTCTCACAACTCACAAGTGAGCAAGAGCAGATGGTGGAGACAGGGATAGCAGTGGAGACTCCTCGCAGAGGGCGCAGGTCACTCCCAGCTCTGCCCAGCTGCATGCAGATGCTGAGCCTTGGGGGTCATCCAGAAAGAGGGCAATTCTGGAGGTGTAGCAAGAAGTGCAGAAGGCTTTGACAGGTTTTGCAACTACGATGTCTGCAAATCTCCAGGGAATGGAGGAGTCCATCTCCAACATGAGCACCACCAAGTCGCATGCGATGGTCACTGTAGGCTCTTCCATGGAAAGGATGGCCGCCTGCATGGAGCAGCTAATGCGCCACTCACAGGAGCACATGGTCTCTAAGGAGAATATATGGCAGAGGCTCATAGACCTCCTCTCTAGGAGGGATGTCAACATAGACGTAGGTCCTCATGGCCCCACTGATGTGCAGCAAGGTGCTCTCCAGCTCCTTGCTAGCAGGGAAGTGCGGGTGGCCCATGAGAGGGATGATGGTGAGAGGGGACATGAAAGTGGGGGCTCCTCTGAAAGCTCTCCCACTTCTCCCCCGTTGCCCCCCTCCCAGTCAGAGCCTCCGATGCCTCCTCGGACAGTGATGGCCGAGTCTGCCCCTGCACAGTCGCAAGAGGAGCAGACTTAGGTGGGGCCATCGCAGGCTCCAAAATCCAGAGGATGTCTGCCAAAAGGGTCTGTGCAATCGCAGCAGGGAAGTGAGCAGGCTGCCTCTACCTCTGCTGAAATCACAGGGGTAGCACCTCATAGAAGTACGTGTAAGAGAAAGATGAAACACAAGTAGATTCACAAGGGTAGCCACTTGGGTATTTTATTAAATATTTCTGTAAAGTTTCCATTGCTGTGGTGTCACAGATAAAAATCTTTATTTTCACCACTTTCCGGTCATGGATAAATTTGTGTGCACCTTTGGAAGTAGCTTAGTGAGTTGGAGTGACTGGTGATCAGTGTGACAGGAATGGCTTGGTCATTGTAAGCTTTATGGTGTTGCTGTGGGGTGGTGCCAACCTGGCACAGCATGTGGCAGCCATATGGGTGTAATGCGTAAAGTTAAGTAAATCAGGCCATGATGAGCCCATCCCTGGCCTCCCGGGCAACAATGTGCTCAGGTGCTGGTGGAATCTGGATCGCAGGTTCCTCCTGCTCCTCCCCTTCCTTGTCTTCCAGATGATGCTCCTCCTGCGCCTCCTCCTCCTCTGAGAGGCTGTGCGCTCAGTGCCTTGCTCCTCATGCAGCGCTAATCCTCACTGCTGCGCTATGTTGTGCAGGGTGCAGCAGACCACAATGATTCTGGAGACCCTGGCTGGTGCGTACTGAAGGGCTGCTCCAGATCTGTCAAGGCACCTGAAACACATTTTCAGCATGCCTATTGTCTGCTCTATGACACATCTGGTGGAAATGTGGCTTTCTTTATATCTCTCCTGGGCCTCAGTACTTGGCCTCCTCAGGGTGTCATGAGCCACGTCTTCAATGGATAGCCCTTGTCTCCAAGCAGCCAGCCGGAAAGTCTGTTTGCAGGAGCAAAGAGCTGAGGGAGGGTGGACTGGCGCAGCATGAAAGAGTCATGACAGGGAATTTGGTGCACACATGCATGATGATCTTCCTATGGTTGCAGGTGAGCTGCACTTTGAGGGAGTGGAAGCCCTTGCAGTTGACAAACACTCCTGGATGATGATGGGGTGCCCTGATGGCCACATGAGTGCAGTCGATGACGCCCTGCACCCGTGGGAAGCCAGCCAGAGCGGCAAAGCCAAGCGCCCGCTCAGTAACGCTGGCCTCATCAGTGGAAAAGTTGATATAATTGGCTGACTTGTCAAAGAGGGCATTGGTGACCTGTGTGATGCATCTGTGGGCAGCCAGCTGCGAGATGCTGCAAATATCTGTTGCAGATCCCTGGAAGGAGCCTGAGGCAAAATAGTTGAGGGCGCTGGTGACTTTGACAGCCACTGGTAAGGCGTGTCCACCCACTCCTCTGGGTTGCAGGTCTTCCTCCAACAATCTGCAAATGTCTGCGACGACCTGGCATGATAGCCTGAGCCTCCTGAAGCACTGTTGCTCAGTCATGTTTAGGAAGCTCATCCTCTGCCTGTATACCCTGTGTTGGGGGTATCGCTTCCAGCGCGGTGCAGCCCTGCGCTGATGCCCTCTGTCCTGTGCAACATCAGGTGGTTGAGGAGAAGGTTGGTGGTGTTATTGTTGGTGCTGCTGGTGTGCCGGGTGCTGCTGGTGTCGGGGCTCATCGTGGTCCAATTCTGAGGACCAAGGTGAGACAGTATAAATGGCATCCATGCTGATGGAATAGATGGCAGGTCAATGACAGAAGCAATCTGTCAATGGTATGATAGGTTCTACCAATGAGGTGACACTGGATGCTGACGTTGCTGGAAACACTTACAACCTCTAGAATGATAAGCCTGTGCTGACAATGCAGTCAGCAACAGCATCTGCTTTATGGAAGTGATCAGCTGTGAGGTTGGAGTTTTTATTTTACTTTTCGTGCTGTGCACTAATGAGCTGGATCAATGGTCACTCAGCTTCTGCCTCAGATTCACAGATGTGGTACCCGAGCTATGTGATTCCCGTGTTCATCCAGGGAAATTTGAAAGGTAGGGTGAAAAGGCATTTAAGGGTCTGACAAGTACCTCATAATGATTTAAATTAGCTCACCTGCCTCTGCCATTTGGGTTGCTGCTGCGCCGGTAAACATGCCCGAGGGAAAGGCGCATGGCGGCGGGATGATGGCGGGTTCCCGACCCGCTGCGAGATATTTCAAATTTCCCACCTGGCCCGCCTCCAATCGCGCCCGCACAAACCCCAGAAAATTCCGGCCATTGTTTCTAAAAGCTTCCCTGCCACCGACGTTAAGCTGACTGGCCTGTAATTGCCATAGTTATGCTCAAAATGCTTGATACACTCTTATCCTTCTCCCCTTTTTCAAACAAGGGTGTAACATTTGC
Source organism: Somniosus microcephalus (assembly GCF_052327205.1). Taxonomy (NCBI): domain Eukaryota; kingdom Metazoa; phylum Chordata; class Chondrichthyes; order Squaliformes; family Somniosidae; genus Somniosus; species Somniosus microcephalus. Next base: position 140,353,844 of record NC_140993.1, read on the forward strand.
AGTCCTCTGGCATGACCCCTGCACCTAAGGAGGATTGAAAGATTGTGGCCAGCACCTTCGCAATTTCCACCCTTTTTTCCCACAGCATCCCATACGGGCCAGATGACTTATCCACTTTAAGTACTGCCAGCCTTTCTTGTACCTCCTCTTTATCTATTTTTATCTCATCCAGTATCCTGACAACCTCCTTGTTTACCATAGTTGGGGGCTGGAAAATCACAAGTTCAGGAACTTGCTTCTTTTCTGCCTACACTTGTGTACCGGGACAATTTCTTGACCTGGTTGCCTGCCAGCGGTGTGCTGTTTTGCACAGAATGTGCGAGATCTTCATTATAGATTTAAACATCTTGCAAAGCAGGTGTTATTGGGAGAGCCTATGATGTTTCTCAATTCTGACCGTGCAGACAGGCTGCTCCTCCACAAATTAGGAGAGGCATCTTTGAATAATGCTTGCATTGGAATATACTGTGTATGATGGTTTTGTACTTGAGTGTATGCTTGTGAGTGAGTTTGTGAAAGAGAGAGGGAGTGGGGAGAAGACGCAACAATAGCACAGTGATACCAGCACTAAGCTTGGGGGAAGCATCCAGCTTCACCCTCAACCTCTCCATTCCTTCTATATTCTTATACGCTGTGGTGTCCAATGTGCCTCTTCAAAAAGAGTCAAGGGCTTGAAATGTCTCCAGTCAGCATTAGCTACAGACACTATTCCTGAGTGCAGGACCTTGGCCTCGGAGCACTTCGCTTTCCATGGCAGGTTGCCACTTGATCAGGAGGTCATGCAGCACTGCACAGGTAAGCCTCCATAGTTATGCTCAAAATGCTTGGTACACTCTTAAATGACTTCTATGAAATGTTGATGCTGGGCTATCAAAACGGTGTAGGCAGATCCTGTGAGGTCCAAATCCCAGGGCTCAGTAGCTGACATATCCCTTAAACAGCTCCTCTGACCAGCAGTCTGTAGCTTTTCAATGTCCCTGCTCCTTTCTCCTCCTCACTTATGCTCTCAGTGCTCCACCAAAGGTGCTCTTCCACAGTTCACTATCTGAACCACTCCAGTCTGGATTTATCTGTGCTGGTTCTTGCTACTGTAGGATTGAGGGATGTGAGGTACTTGTTGGACAGTGGCCTCTACACCTCATTCTGCTGGCACTTATGGAATCAGAAGAAGAACATATTTCAGAGTGCAGGCAGTAAGACACTCCTTCAGAAAGAGCTTAACTGGCAAAACAGTGTGTTATGTTGCCGCACTGCAATGAACATTTGATGTGACGAAATAAATGAGTGAATGAGTGAGTAGGGAGATTAAAAAATAAAAAGGAAAGGCAGGCTTAATAACTCTACTGCCTCCAGACCAGAATACAATGCACTCTTTTCTCATAAGGAGTCAAAGGCTTTTAACTGTGGATTACGGTCGCCAGTCATCATCTATTGCCTTCTGTTATTTGTTAAAATTATTTGTTCTTTGGGATGTGACCCTGACAAGCCAGTATATATTGCTCAACCCTAGTTGCCCTGAGGGCATTAAGAATCAAGTCATATGTAGGCCATATTGGGTAGGAGTGGCAGATCCCCCTCTGAAGGACATTAGTGAGCTGGTTGGGATTTACAAATATCTAACATGGTCATTTTTGTGGTGCCAGCCCACAAATTAACAGTTTTATTTAATTCAATTTTACAACATACCAGAGTGGGATTTGAACACTTGAGCTGCTAACTGTAAGATTTGCAAAATTTCTGCATTTCCCTGAAGGCTGTTATTAATAAAGGGGACCCTGCGTGGACATTTTAAATCAAAAAGGGTACCCAAGATGGCGTCCGTGCCTCGTGGCAGAAAGCCTGTGAGATTTTAAAATGGACTCTGCAACGCAGACAGCTTGTGGATTGAAACCAAAGCTGCAATGTCTGTGAAGAGAGACTTTGTATTTTGAAACCAGACAGGACTCTGAATTATGCATTAGACCGAATTGGAGACAAATCTAAATTCAGTTTAGGCCTATAGTTAAGGCCATCAAGCAGTCTACATATATTATCGGAAACAGATTAACAGAGCCATCGAGGCTGGACAGGCCCATCAAGGAACTTTCATGACAATACAAGTCAATTATCGGGCCGGTAGATGCGATTATCGGCCATCTAAAACCAGTTAGTATGGATTGCTACCATTATTTAAAATAGCCTGCCAAGATTAAGACAAAGAACTAACCTGATTTGGCGCGCAGATAAGGGTTTTCGAAAAAGGTATAATTGAAGGCCCCCGGGTAGCAATCGCGGGCTCTCGGTGTGCTGGTGCTGCTGCTCTCTCTGCTCTTCGGCCCCTCGCCCTCGTGGCTGCCGCTCTTTCCCCGCCCCGCGCTTACCCCCTGGCCTTTGCCCGTGCCTTTCCCCACTCCATCTGGAATCGCCCCGGCACCGGGTCAGGCGGACACGGACAATTCAGGCCAGGCGAGGCGGGACGCGATGAGGAGAGGAGGGAAGACCACCGGAGGGAAGGCCATCTGAGGAAGACCGGCTGAAGAAGACCAACTGAGGAGACGAACTGAGGGGAGGCTTCGAATTATCAGGCCTTCAGCCTCGGCCGACCTTCGAATATCTGTACACCAACTCAATCTGTCGGCTGTCGGCGAAGAATCATCCCTGCAAGGTAAAATACCCAAACAGAGACTTTAACTTTGGGGTACTCAAACCTGGACAACGCCCTTGCAGCACCTGGGGACCACGTGACGACGGCAGGCTCCAGAGAGCACCAAGAGCGAACCCTGAACCCAACCGCTGTTTTGAGTTTAACAAACTTTTTGATTGGTGAGCATGAAGTTCTGACCCCTCATAGCTTAATTTAGTTAGGTATAGCGGGTGGGATAAGGATAAGGGGATTGTTAAGATAGTTGTTTTCCCTCGATGTGCCGTGTGTTCCCCATTCCCTGTATAAGTATAGTTATTCTTCTTTTGTATTTTCGCCTGTAGAAGTGTACACTAGTAATTTTTCCATAAGATTGTATCAAGCTTTTCCTCTTCAATAAAATCTTGGTTTTTGTTTACATCCAACCACCTGTCTACTCGAGTCTTCTCTATACCGCCGCCTTGTACCTAAGTCCGGTGTCTAGAACCCAGGGGCGTGGGAGCGATTCGAACCGCTCACAAAACAGTCAGGGACATAACTGACTGGGCGTACGCGCCAAACACCACCACACGCCACCCCCTACAGAAATGGCGACCACGGCAGGACACTGGCAACAAGGTTGCGATGCAGTCGACAGTGGTTCGGAGGAGCGAACCGTGATGGAGGAAAGGATTTCTGATTATGTGTTTAGCAAGGTGAATATCACTAAGAAGTGGATCACCACTCTGTTAAGGGCTGGGCGTCCGATAGATGCAGCAGCTAAGTGGACAGAGGGAAAGGAACACAAGAAGTCCTTAGAGAAGGCAGTTTGGCTGATGTGCTTTAAAAAGCAGGTCCAGCTCTTGGACAGGCTCGTTGCAGCACAGGCAGTCGAGTTAAGGGAGTCAGCCCTGGAGATCCAGGATAAGGCTCTCGCAGGGGAGAAGTTATTAGTAGCTTTGCAGGCTTTGAACCAAGAGAGAGTACATTTAGTAGGAGAACACAAGGCCCAGTTGGAATACCTACGGTGCCAAGTCACCGAGGCCAAGGGAAACGAGTTCAGGTTGCGGGAGAAGAACGCCCAATTGGCAAGGCAGATCAGGGAACAGGAAGAGAAAGTACAGGAGATAAAAGCCGCTTACAAGCTAGCAAGTGAACAGGGGATTGAGGAGGCAGACCACGGCCCCTGTAGAGAGAGGATAGAAAATCTGAGCCGGGCCCTCCCGAAGGCAAAAGGCATGGTATGCCTCATAAGCCCAAAGGTAGGCCAGGCAGATTTTATGGGGAACGAGGGGAGGACAGTTCCAACATCACCGGTGGTGCCTAGGGACGATCCGGTTGAGAGAGAGGAGACCTCACGGCCACCACCCGTAGCGCCAAGTTTCAGTGAGGTTTGGCAGCAAGGAGGGGTGGAACCGGGGGTGGAACCCGAAGCGGAGCCAGAGGTGGAGGCGGAGGTAGAGCAACCCCTGCCCGAGAGGCCGGAGCCGGGACCGATGTGCCCAGCGCGGCATCGGAGGTTCGGCCCACCCGCCAACGGCGACATTGAGGGACCCCTCCAAAACCAGTTCATAATACCCTTCGACACCCAACAGCTCAGGGTTATGGTCAACCATATCCCAAAGCTTTCCGCAAGGGGAGACCCCTTGATCCACTTCAGGGAAATAGAGCAGACCGCCAGCGTCAACGACTGCGATGACGCTGACAAGGCCAAAATGCTGCTATTTTCCCTGGAGAGTAATTTCCTCCAATCCCTCTCTGACGAGTGTAAAAGGGGGCAGAGCGGGTACGAGGAGCTTAGAGATACGGTTCTGGAGGCCATGGGGATGGATGAGGGAAGTCCTTTCTCCCGTGTGGAGAAAACGATCCAGCTCTCAGGGGAAACCTCGCAGGCTTTTTCGGACCGACTGTGGCCGGTGTACCGGAGGGCCTGCCGGGGATGCCGGACTGGGCATTCCTGAACAGGGATTCCCTGATGCATTGGCTCCGTTGCCTGGTGGCGAACAGCTTGCCACAGGTCCGGGCCAAGGCAGAAGCCTGGTTCGATCCTAAAAATCCCCAGACCACCGAACTCACGGTAATTAGGCAGCTCACTCTGGCTTACAAAAACGGTAGGTGAGCCGATGCACACCCACCCAAGGGGAAGGTGCATGAGGTAAAACCCGGACCAGGTAGGAAAGAGTGGCACCAGGAAGGGAGTAACCCCCGCCACCAAGACCAATTGTTACGGGTGTGAGAAGGATGGTCACTGGCGGAAGGAGTGCAAAAACCCTTGGAAGGATAACAAAGGAAGGCATTCCACAGCCCCAGCCCAAAAGGCGGGTGCAGGGATTCCTTCCGCAAAGGTCGAGTCATTTTTGGACGCGATGAGGTCCATATTGACTGGCCAAGGGAGAGTAGCAGCCGCCACCAGTGCTCTGACCCCGTCAGCCCCATCCAACCCACGGCCCTGACTAGAGCCAGCACAGCCTATCGACCTGTGTCCCTTTGAAAACGATGAGGGGAGCAGGCCCTGTGTTAAGATGCGGGTGGAGACGGTGCAGGGGAGATATTCAGTGGACACTGGAGCTTCCAGCACGGTTGTCCATCCGGAAGACCCGACCAATCCACCCGAGTCTAACGAGGTACCATTTAACCCAATGGGAGCCACAGGGAACGAACAGGCTGGGGAAATGGTCAAACTTTTGGCCAAACTTTTGGGATTCCTCCCTACCATGTGGGAGGGTAACCAAAGGACCAACGAGGTAGCCGAACAGGGAGCCAGGGAAGGAGAGTTCTGGGATCTCTGTAGAGCAGGCCCGGTAGCCGCAATCCGGGACAAGGGAGGCACACAGCGGGTAGTCCAAGCCCAAGATCCTGTCTGTAAGACCGCCCCGGTGAGGAAAGAGAAAGGGGAGCCCCTAGAAGGTCTGTTCAGGGCAGCGGGCGAGCCTTCAGCACAGGTTTTAAAACAGGCCGCTGGTTACATCAACCAGTGTAAGCTGTCTACGCCCGAAAGGGGAAAACAGCCAGTTGAAAAAAGGTCTGAGGATAAAGATCCTCAGCCTGCAGCAGGAGCGAGTTCACAGACTGCAGAGGCAGGCGCTGTGGCTTGCTTGAAGGGAGGGACCATCCCGCCCATCGATTGGGACACTCCCCCACTCTTCTGGGATCCAGACGAGAGGGAGGAACCTGAGGGCGAAAACCCCGCCCCTAACCCAGGTGTAGAGAGGGAGGGACCTGAGGTCGAAAACCCCACCCTGGACCCAGCCATGGGACCTGGGGGCGGAGACTCTCAGCTCGTGGCAGCAGGCTGCGAAGAGTTACCTGCCCCTAGCCCGGGTTCGGGAGAGGTCAAGCCTGGAGGAGCAGCGGTTTGGGTAAAAGGCCCAGCGGCCAAGAAAGCCCCACCTGTCAAAGCCCCTAGAAGGTCCCCACAGGCGCCCCAGCCGAGAAAGCCATGGTCACCAGCCCTCCAGTTACCAAGGGCCGCCCCTCGAGTCAGGGAAAGGTCCAAGGACACAGGTCCTCAGCCAGCATCCACGGGCTGCGAGGGACCAACAGCAAAGGACGGTGCGGTCACGCCGGGGGCAGCGGCGAGCCGCAGTCCGACCAGGGATTAGCCTGGCCGCCCGGAGACAGGCGGCAGTTGTATATAGTTTTAGTTTAAGTTAAATTTTAAGTAAAGTGTAATTATTTAGCTTAAGTTTGGGTGTTATAACTTAAGTCAAATAAGGTGATGGGTAGTTTTATGTAAGTAGTCTGTTAAGAGTGTATCTTTGGGTCGATGTCGCGGGACCCGACCATGCTTCACCAAGCCAGAGAATCTCTTGGGGACCTGGCTGCATGTTTTTACATCTTTTGCAGAAAGATTTTCGGGATGGAATGGATCGTGATCCTATTCGCCCTGATCGGGGTGAGTGTGGAGAGGAGGGGCGACGTCCAAGACTCCCACATCTACGGGTGTTCGGGAGACAATGTGCCCCTGGCGATCGATGGGAGCGGTGAACGAGATGCGGAGGAGACCGCCGTTTACTTCCACGAGGGAAGGTGGCCAGGATGGCTGGGGTCCAATTCGTCTCAGTACTCCAGCCAAACCGGATTCACGTACGGGGAGGCCTCCCTCCTGTGCCCCAGGGTACGAGTCGTTACCACGAGGGTCAGCGTCACCGTTGGAAAGTGAATATGTTTGACGTGTAAAGGACACATTCCACTGGATAGGTGGTGGTGGTTCAGGAAGTTGAGCAAGGATATAAGGAACCCTGAAGTCGAGTGGGAACGGTTGGGAAACAACACCCATCGGACGATTACCGGGACTCATGGAGGACTAAACGTGTGTTGGGACAAGTGGTGGGAACCGGATCAAGAGATTTACATCTGTATGTGGGGGTCAGAGACGGTCTGCCCTGCAGGCATATCCATTGTTTTCCACCGGCAGTGGCTCGACACCGGGGAGGGGATGAAGTGGGATACCAGCCTGAAGGTGTGTGCGGTCCCTTACACCCCGATCCCAGTCAACGCCACTGAGCTTGTGCCTCGCCCATGGCGCAGGCGGCGAGGTTATCCAGGGAAGGTTGCCCCACCGCCAGCAAGGAACCAGGGAATGGGTTGGTACTAGTCCCCACCGATCAGGTGCTGTACCAGGGGGGTACATTACGCGGTAGCCTCTGTGATTTTAAATCTCACGGAGGTACATTTACTGGAGTGGTGCCCCAAAGAAACAGAGCAGTTATACCAGGCCCTATTAAAGGACATGTTCAAGAAGTTTTACGAGTTTGATTTTGCCCACGTGGACAAGACCGAACTCTACACCACACACCGAGAATTTTTGGGTAATGCAGGGAGGCAAAGAAGGGGAGTATGGAATTATGTTTTTACTGCGTTTAATACTAGGTCCTCTGTCATCAACAGCTTGGATGACATAGAGCTGCAGACCCAGATAAACGGTTTAAAAACACAGTTAAAAAAGATATTACTGGATGAGAACAAGGTAGTGGGCTCGGAGCTGCATGAGGACCAGGCCATGACGGTCCATTTAAAGGAGATCAGAGCAGAGTTGGAAAAGCACGCAAAGACGGTAAATGGTCTCATAAGGGAGGACAGAAATGCTTCTGACCAGGCTGCGCAGAATGAGGTGTGCGTGTTATACGAGGCGTGGTTACTGGGCGAGGGCCGCAGTAATCTGGAGGATTTAAAACAGGGTTTGGTCCCCTCCTGGATTAGCAACAAGCACCTCGCAGCCCTCCACCCTTTTGAGAATGCATTGAGCCCGTGCCAACTCTGGCTAGCCTCGGAAGCCTAACCAGTCCCCGTGGATTGTGGGCGGTCCAACCACACAATCATGGGAGTAGTAGTTAGGATGCCGGTCATGGGTAGGACAGCCCGACCCGCACTGGTATACAGGGTGGAGAACATTGGAGTCATTCAAGGGGGTGCACACATTCGTTTCACAGCGGTCCCGCCTTACGTCATTAAGTGGGAGCACGCTATGACAGGTACTCACCGCTCAGGGTGCCGGAGCCGGGAAGCACACATAATCCTGTGTCCCCAGCACTTGAATGCCTTTTCAAAACCGCAGTGTGGGTTCAGAGCTGCTGACGCGAAGCCTATAAATTGTACCATGGAGGCAATGGCACAAGGCCATGTTCCCCCGCAGGTAGCATATATAGGGGGTGGGACATATTGCGTCACCACCGGTGCGTCCCACTACCAGCATGGACAGCATAGTTGGTGTCCGGTTAGTGACAGCAGTTTCTGTTTTAAACCCGAGGCAGAAGTTCAAGTGGCCCAGGAGCAAATTGTCCCCATTCCTGAACCCTCCACTGTTCACCTCACTGTGAAGGAGAATTTTACGAATTTGTAAAAGTACGTAGCACACTTTGGCTACGAAATTCCCCCTCTCCCTGAACATCTTACCAAAATACTCAAAGCCGTTACAGTTTCACAGAAACATTTTTATACACTCGAACAGAAAACAGTAGAGATAGGGACTAAGATATTGGATATTGTGACTCCACCCTGGTGGAACATTTTCAGTAATATAGAGGTCCCTTCGTGGATCAGACTGGCTTCCCACATTCTCGTGGTTTGCCAGTTAGGGATAGTGCTGTATTTAGTTTGTATTCAGTGTAAGGGAAAAGGCCGGTGGTCAGAATTCCGAAACTAGAGGATTTGGAAGGAACACTATGTAAAGGTGGAGGGAGATACGCCGGTTTAAGTCTTTTCCCTGTATTTTGATTAAAGGATTGTCGTTTCTTTTGTGTTTGTTATTATTAATAAAGGTTTTTCTTTTGTTGTTTTTTTGCAACGCGGTTTAATAAAGATACATGTACCAAGTGGTGCAGGGGTGTTGGACCCCCTCCATGCTTGGATGTGTGTGTAAAGTCTGTAATTTTACTCTCTGTATGCTGATGTACACAACATTTTCATGGAATGGGAAGTGCATGTGTCGTGGGTATATTAGATAGATAATTAAAGGGGAAGGTTGACTATGGAGGGCAGAAAAATTTTGCTCACCTTAAAGGTATGATACTTCAAGCAAGTTTTAGTATCACAAGGGGGAATGTAAGATTTGCTAAATTTCTGCATTTCCCCGAAGGCTGTTATTAATAAATGGGACCCTGCGTGGACATTTTAAATCAAAAAGGGTACCCAAGATGGCGTCCGGGCCTCGTGGCAGAAAGCCTGTGAGATTTTAAAATGGACTCTGCAATGCAGACAGCTTGTGGATCGAAACCAAAGCTGCAGTGTCTGTGAAGAGAGACTTTGTATTTTGAAACCAGACAGCACTCTGAATTATGCATTAGACCGAATTGGAGACAAATCTAAATTCAGTTTAGGCCTATAGTTAAGGCCATCAAGCAGTCTACATATATTATCGGAAACAGATTAACAGAGCAATCGAGGCTGGACAGGCCCATCAAGGAACTTTCATGACAATACAAGTCAATTATCGGGCCGGTAGATGTGATTACCGGCCATCTAAAACCAGTTAGTATGGATTGCTACCATTATTTAAAATAGCCTGCCAAGATTAAGACAAAGAACTAACCTGATTTGGCGCGCAGATAAGGGTTTTCGAAAAAGTTATAATTGAAGGCCCCGGGGTAGCAATCGCTCTCTCTCTCTCTCTCTGTGTGCTGGTGCTGCTGCTCTCCCTGCTCTTTAGCCCCTCGCCCTTGTGGCTGCCGCTCTTTCCCCGTCCCGCGCTTACCCCCTGGCCTTTGCCCGTGCCTTTCCCCACTCCATCTGGAATCGCCCCGGCACCGGGTCGGGCGGACACGGACAATTCAGGCCAGGCGAGGCGGGACGCGACGAGGGGAGGAGGGAAGACCACCAGAGGGAAGGCCACCTGAGGAAGACCGGCTGAAGAAGACCAACAGAGGAGACGAACTGAGGAGAGGCTTCGCATTATCGGGCCTTCAGCCTCGGCCGACCTTCGAATGTCTGTACACCAACTCAATCTGTCGGCTGTCGGTGAAGAATCATCCCTGCAAGGTAAAGTACTCAGAGACTTTAACTTTGGGGTACTCAAACCTGGACAACGCCCTTGCAGTGCCCAGAGGCCACGTGATGACGGCAGGCTCCAGAGAGCACCAAGAGCGAACCCCGAACCCAACCGCTGTTTTGAGTCCAACAAAACTTTTGATTGGTGAGCATGAAGTTCTGACCCCTCATAGCTTAATTTAGTTAGGTATAGGGGGTGGGATAAGGATAAGGGGATTGTTAAGATAGTTGTTTTCCCTCGATGTGCCGTGTGTTCCCCATTTCCTGTATAAGTATAGTTATTCTTCTTTTGTATTTTCGCCTGTAGAAGTGTACACTAGTAATTTTTCCATAAGATTGTATCAAGCTTTTCCTCTTCAATAAAATCTTGGTTTTTGTTTACATCCAACCACCTGTCTACTCGAGTCTTCTCTGTACCGCCGCCTTGTACCTAAGTCTGGTGTCTAGAACCCAGGGGCGTGGGAGCGATTTGAACCGCTCACAGAACAGTCAGGGGCATAACTGACTGGGCGTATGCACCAAACACCACCACACGCCACCCCCTACATAACCTAGTATTATAACAGCAAGACTACCGACTACCGACTACCAACTACCGGCTACCGACCATAGAGCACATATACCAGAAACGCTGTCTACAGAGGTCACGGTCCATCATCAAAGACCCTACCCACCCTAGCCACAGTCTGTTCGCCCTCCTACCATCTGGGAGATGCTACAGATGCATTCGCACCCGTACGACCAGATTTAGGAACAGCTTCTTTCCCAGGGCTGTCATCCTACTGAACTCCACAAATAAACTCTAAAGCCTGCCCATCTGCCAATGCACTTTATTATGGTCATATTTATGTTAATATACTACAAGCCAAATGTATGTTGAATGTTTAAATGTCTTAATCCAAATGTACACTCTCGGGAGCCGCAAGCCTACATTTCGTTGTACTGCACTTGTGCACTAACAATGACAATAAAAGTTGATTTGATTTGATTGATTTGATTACTGTAAGCAGCTTTCCACTACAAATACATAGAAAAGGGATATAAGTTGGAATGGGGAAGATGAGAGAAGGTCAATGTCACCCAAGTGCCCTGCCAACCAGCCACTTGATGTGAATTCATAAACATGTTGCTACTGAGAGGAGGTTGTCCCTCTGCTCCAACTTGAGCATTCCTTCTGTGGAGGACCTTCTGCAATGGGACCTCTAAAGTTGCATTTTTGAATGGTGCAGTTTGCCTTCTTGCAGTTGATGAAGCCATCTTTCCCTTCTCAATGGCAGGACAGTGTTAAGAGAAACCAGCAGCCACTTAAGAGCTGCTGGCATCAGATATTCTGTCCATTGATTCCAGTGCGCTTCCAAGGGCATCATCCGATGAGTATCAAGATAGACGTTGTATTGTGATAGTAAGCTGACTTTGTTTTGTAGTGGTGTCACATATTTGTGAAGTATTGCATTTATTGATGAAACTAGCATGACAAAAATAAGTGTGAAGAAATGATAACCAATGTCAAGTTTTAAACTGGGACATAGGGAGCGATTTTCCCACTGGAGGTGGGATGGAGGTGGGTTTCGGTGTGGGTGGGTTTGAAACCCGCCTCCACTGATAGTTTTCAAAAAATTGTGATTTTCCCCTGATTGGCCACTTGATTTCAGTGGTGTGGGATGCCCTTGGTCAATTAGTGTTTTGGGACTGAAATCACTTTTCCAGCCTGATTTTAGGGCTGCTTGCTGCCTTGGATCATTCCACTGGATTTCTGCCGATGCTGCACCACCTGCAACATATTCTGAGAAACCACTACGTCCAATTCCAAGGCAAGGGCCGCCCCGAGGCTCTCGGATGAGGCGCTGCAAATGTTGTTTGAGGGGGTGACAGCTAGCAGGGAGGTGCTCTTCCACTCATCTTGGAGGAAGAGGCCTACCAAAGAAACCAAGTCTGTGTGGGTCCATCTGGCAAGGGATATAACCTCCAGATCTGTTTGCAGATTGGGTGAATGTTTATGTGTATTGATGAAATGCCATGCCTGTTGGAAAGCATTAACATGATTTGATGCCAAAATGTTGGCGTTATGGCATCTGTTCTTTCACCTTAGGCAGCTCCACATTGTGGGCTCTGAGACACTTGCATTGTCAGGTTGGTGGCCAGAGTGAAAGGAGGCCAGAGAGTCATATCCATTGTCAATGATGTCTTAGGATGGAACCAAGGACATGTGGCAACTTGGGCAACCTATGCAAATCTGGCCAGAATAAGTTCATCCCTTGCACCACGGGCAGCCATGTGCTCGCGTGCTGCCACTGCTGCTGGTCAATACACCGGCACTCTGACCTCCTCCTGCTCCTTCTCCTCCTCCTGGTCCTCCTCCTCCTCCAGATCCTCCACCTCCTCATCCTCCTCCTCCGCAGCCTCCTCATCCTCCTCATCCTCATCTGAGGAGGGTTGGAACTGAGCCACTTGCTCATCAGGAAGCTGTAAGCCATGATGCTGTGCGATGTTGTGCAATGCACAGCAGACCACGACCATTCTGGAGACCCTGTATGGTGTATACTGCAGGGCTCCACCTGATCAGTTAAGGCATCGGAAGCGCATCTTCAACAACCCAATGGTTTGCTCGATGATGGACCTGGTCGAAGTGTGGCTGGCATTGTAGCGCTCTTCAGCCTCGTTAGCTGGCCTCCCAATCGGAGTCATTAGCCACTTCTTCAGGGGGTAGCCTTTGTCACCAAGGAGCCATCTGTTAAGTTGGTTTGGCAGATTGCAAAGCGAAGGAACACTAGAGTGCCGCAGGATGAAAGAGTCATAGTAACTGCCACAGAACTTGGCGCAAACATGCAAAATCTCCTTCTTGTGGTTACACACCAGCTGTGCGTTGAGGGAGTGGAAGCCCTTTCAGTTGACAAAGATAGCTGGGTTGTGATGGGGCGTCCTAAGGGCCACCTGTGTGCAGTCTATGATGCCCTGCACCATTGGCATGCCTGCCATATTTGCAAATCCAACCGAACAGGCGGTTATACTTACTTGATCCCTTGAGAACTGGATGTAATTGTGGGCCTTAGCAAAAAGGGCGCTGACAACCTGCCTGATGCAACTGTGGGCGGCCGATTGGGAGATGCCGCTGATGTCTGCTGGTGATCCCTGGAAGGAGCCTGAGGCCATGAAGCTGAGTGCGGTGTTGACTTTGACAGCCACTGGTAAGGGGTGTCCACCCATTTCTCTGGGCACCAGGTCTTGCTGCAGCAGTCCGCAGATCTCTCGGACAACCTCTCGCGAAAGTCTCAGCCTCCTTTGGCACTGCTGCTCACTCATGTTAAGGTAGCTCATCCTCTGTAAACCCTCTGTCGGGGGTATCTCCAGCAGTGAGGTGCCTTGATGCCTTCTGTCCTGTGCAGCATCAGGTGGCTGAGCAGGAGATTGGGGCACCTGCTGCTGTTGCTGCTGAGCTACCTGGTTCTGCTGCCACCGTGGATGCTGTGGTAAACCACTGTTGTTAGTATTGTTGTTCACTGTTAGTACTGTTGTTCACTCTTGCATATTGTTGTACTTGTCTGTGCATGCCTCAGCTGACTCCGCCCCTGGCTCCACCCTCATGGCTGGGTATAAAGGTCGCTGCTCAGAAGCCTCCAGCCCTTTTGGATACCAGGCAACCACAAGAGGCATGCTCTGTTCTTTGGTAATAAAAGCCTGTTTATTACTTTCTCAATCTCCAGTCTTTTGTAGCAATTGATAGTGCATCAGATGCTACTCATCCGAATCTGAGGTCCATGGTGAAACCAAATGAATGGTTCCCAGGTGTCTTGTTTTGCACACTTTGTACAAAAATAATAAATTGCAGGACAACGGAGTATTACAGTTCAACTCTTTTATTAAGCACTAGCTGAAGTGCCCGGTGGTGCCGAGGGTCTTTTGAGGGCATGTTGTTGTTGGAAGAGAGAGAGAGAGCGACTGGGGGGAAGAGAGAGAGAGCGACTGGGGGGAAGAGAGAGAGCGAGAGACTGGGGGGAAGAGAGAGAGCGACTGGGGGGAAGAGAGTGAGCGACTGGGGGGAAGAGAGAGAGCGACTGGGGAGAAGAGAGAGAGCGAGAGACTGGGGGGAAGAGAGAGAGCGACTGGGGGGAAGAGAGAGAGCGACTGGGGGGAAGAGAGAGAGCGACTGGGGGGAAGAGAGAGCGCGACTGGGGGGAAAGGGGAGGGGAGGGGGGAAGGGGAGGGGGGGAATGGGGAGGGGGGAAAGGGGAGGGGAGGGGGGGAAAGGGGAGGGGGGGAAGGGGAGTGGATGGAGGGGGAGGGGGGAAAGGGGAGGGGAGGGGGGAGGGGGGAAAGGGGAGGGGAGGGGGAAAGGGGAGGGCGGAGGGGGGGAAAGGGGACGGGAGGGGGGAGGGGAGGGGGGAGGAAAGGGGAGCGGAGGGGGAGGGGGGAAAGGGGAGGGGAGGGGGGAGGGGGGAAAGGGGAGGGGAGGGGGGAAAGGGGAGGGGGGAAAGGGGAGGGGAGGGGGGAAAGGGGAGGGGAGGGGGGGAAAGGGGAGGGGAGGGGGAAGGGGAGGGGGGAACAGGGAGGGGAGGGAGGGGAGTGGGGGAACAGGGAGGGGAGGGGGGAAAGGGGAGGGGAGGGGGAAGGGGGAGGGGAGGGGAGGGGGGGAGGAATGTGGAGGGGGAGGAAGGGGGAGGGGGAGGAAGGGGAGGGCGAGCAAGGGGGAGGGGGGAGGAAGGGGTGGAGGAAGGGGGGAGGGGGGAGGAAGGGGGGGAGGAAGGGGGGAAGGAAGGGGGAGGGGTGGGAGGAGGGGGAGGGGAGGAGGGAGGAGGGGAGGAAGGGGAGGGGGAGGGGAGGGGGGAGAGGGGGAGGGGGGAGAGGAAGGGGAGGGGAGGGGGAGTGGGGGAACGGGGAGGGGGAAAGGGGAGGGGAGGGGGAAGGGGGGAGGGGGGAAGGGGAGGGGAGGGGGAGGGGGGGAAGGGGAGGGGGGAAAGGGGAGGGGTGGAAAGTGGAGGGGGGAAAGGGAGGGGAGAGGGAGGAAGGGGGAGGGGAGGAAGGGGGGAGGGGGAGGAAGGGGAGGGGGAGGAAGGGGGGGAGGAAGGGGGGAGGGGGGAGGAAGGGGGGAGGAAGGGGGAAGGAAGGGGGGAGGGGGGAAGGAAGGAGGGGGGAGGGGAGGGGGGAGGGGGGAGAGGGGGAGGGGGTAGAGGGGGAAGGAGGGGGGAGAGGGGGAGGGGGAGGGGGGAGAGAGGGGGGAGGGGAGGGGGAGGAGGAGGAGGGGAGGGAGGAGGGAGGGGAGGAGAGGGGGAGGGGGAGGGGAGGGGGAGGGGATGGGGAGAGTAGAGGGAGAGGGGGGAGGGAGAGGAGGGGAGGGGTGGGGGAGGTGGGGGAAGGAGGGGGGAGCCAGCAGACCCTCTCCCCTCTGCCGGCGATGGCTCCGCTGAGCTCCGTGCCGCCCCACGCACTGACATGACGAGCGCAGCACCCCGTTCAGCCCAAGCCCCGCCCTCCCGAGGCCGGGCCTGAGGCGGCTTGAGACGGCCGATTGCAGCTGGCCGGGCCCCGTTGCCTTGGTAACCCTCCTCCCCTCTCCGCCTCCCGATCTCCAGGACTGGGCCTGAGCGGCTTGAGACGGCCGATTGCGGCTGGCGAGCCCAGTTGCCGGGGTAACCCTCTCCGCTCCCCCTCCCCTCCCGAGCCCCGCCCCCCCCCCGCTAACCTGCTCGCTTCCCTCTGGCCGCGCTCTGTGTGAAGGTGCGCGTGCGCCGTGCAGCGCGAGCGTGAATTTAGCGCGAGGAGCTTGCAGTGAGCACAGCCAGCCTTTACCAAGATGGCTGGCCGCTGGTTCGGAATCGGGCCCAGCAGGGGCGGGGGCGGGGTGAGGGGTGGGAGGAGCTTGCCACAAAACAATTGCCTAGGGTCCAGCATGGCTGGCAACAGACGCCCAGGCTTCGAGGCCTACCTGCAAAAACGGGGAAAGGTAGGAAAATTAATGAGATTAGATAAAAGATTTAGAAAGTAATTAACTTTTTTAAAAAACAATATGGCCTAGAAATTCAGTTGGTTGCGCCAGCCGTTAGCGCCTTAGGAGGAGTAGATGTCGGGCGCTAGGCGGGTAGCGCCCGGGCGCAGCGCGAACTGCGCCTCGCCCCAACTTCACTAGAGATTTAGCGGCGGCGCAAAGTCTTTGCGCGCGCTCAGCTGCGCGCGCAGATCATGACGTCATTTCCTCGTGCAACGCCCTTTGTGCGCCCCCAGCCGGAACTTCAGTGGCAACGCCCCATTGTGCGCCTGGCGCCCCTAGCGACTGTTAGAGTGGAACGGTGCTCAGCCGATGCGGGGCGCGGGGGGCGCAAATTAAAGGGCACTCCTCCTGCACTATAAAAGGCTGCCATTTCGCAGCACTCCCTCTTGAGAAACGGATCTTTGGAGAGAGACCAAGGTAGATAGCTTTCTGCTTTGGCCCAACACTCGGACAGGTACTTCTGGCTTCAGGCCACAGCTTTCCACTAGTCTTTGCCTTAATTGACATCTCATTGTTTGCCAGCATATTATGGGGGCTGCAATGGGTGTCAACGCTGGCTTTCTCAATTACATCCAAAGGGCTCACAGACGCCGTGAGAGAGTGGCAGCCCTGGCTAGACGGAGAGGGGGCAACAGGCGTCGGCAAAGGAGGCCTTACCCACCCAGGGTATACCGCCAGCAGTTCTCCTATCTCAACATGTCTGAGGAGCAGTGTGTTCCGAGGCTGCGATTCAGAAGGGACGTGGTCACAGAGATCTGCCAGCTGCTTGGCGGTGATCTGCAGCCACAGCTGAGGAGCAGGACGTCTCTGTCGGTGGCAGTGAAGGTGACGGTGGCTCTCAACTTCTATGCCACCGGCTCCTTCCAATCCGCTACTGGGGACATTGCCAACATCTCCCAGTTCGCCGTGCATTGCTGCATCCGCCAGGTGACCAATGCCCTTTTCAAAAGGAGACGTCAGTTCATCTCCTTCTCCATGGCCCTTGCCAAGCAGCAACAGCGTGCAATGGGCTTTGCAGCATTCGCGGGCTTCCCCATGGTGCAGGGCGCCATTGACTGCATGCATGTGGCTCTGCGGGCACCTCTGGAGAATGCCGAGGATTACCGCAACCGGAAGGGCTACCATTCGCTGAACGTCCAGCTGGTGTGTGACCACAGGCAGCTTGTAGGGGGTTTCTCTTGCTCTTTCTGGTCTCCTGCCAGGCTTCGTGCAATAATTACCCTTGAGTGGTTCGACCCACTCCCCCTACGGTTCTAGACCTTGGACTTAGGTGCAGAGAACAGTAGTGCAGAGAAAGAACTCAATAGACCAGGTTGAATAGCACGAAATGGATGCTTTTATTTTTAAACAGTTTGAAGCATTACAAAATACATGTCATAGGCACAGATTAAAGTTACTACAATCATGCACAAATTTATGAACTTGACTCTATGGAAATGGGGAACACACGGCACATCGTAAAAGGGGAAACACATTACGATTTCCCTTAACTCCCTCCCCTATACCTAAACTAAGTTTCGACCTGGGGAACTTGGGATCATGCTCACCACTCTCGAAATCGCGAGAAAGGGGGGTTCGCAGCCTTTTTGGCACCGCTTTCCGTCGTCACGTGGATTTGGAAACTTCTGGCGCAGTCGATATTCTCTCCTCCCTCGAGGTGGTGGGGTAGACCCAGCCTCGATGAGCGCTCGTTAAGGTTGAGATCCACAATCGTGGGTTTTTGTTCATGGAGCAGACCTAGATGCAGGTTATGCACATGGGAGAATCTTGTGGCATCGATCGCCGGTTCTCCAGAGGGTTTCTTCTCCGTCGGCCTGGGTCATCGATGATCTCCCGACCCCAGTACCCGGGCCACCCTTGTCGTCTTCTCGTCGTGGCCGAGCCTTGTTTGGCTGAACACCGGCAACGTTGTCCTTTTTTCCGAAACCGTCCGTCTTTAAAAAGACGAAAACGTTTTCATCGATCTGCCGAAGTGGAAGAGGCGCCGATCCGGGCACCGTCCGCCCTTCGTTCGTTCCTCGTAGAAGAAAGTTCTTGAAGAAATGGAAGCCTGAAGTCGCCCAACAAGAAGCCGTGGCAGTGAAGAAGAAGTTGTTCAAGTAACCCGAAGTCCGAAGTAACTTAGATGGACTTTCAATCCATAGTTATACTCTTTTGGGACAGTCTTATCTCCCGCCAAATCATAGTCCTGTCTTTGTATTAATTTTGGCCGGCAGAAATCTCTGCAGGGGCGCTTTGTCTTGTAACGGAGCCGGTGATAACTTAAACTGGCCTTCCTGGCCGATAATGTCTTTCAATGTCTTTTGCATTGTCACCGTGGCTCGGTTCGCATATTGATCGGTCCGGACATTTTCCTTGATGGCTGCTAAACGGTTTTTCCTTTGTACGATAAATGGGTATAAGCGTTTTTACATTGTCCGCCCATATCTTGATGGGCCCCATCCTGTACTCATAATCCATTGAATATGTATGCTGTTGCTCTGAGTTTCGGTTCCCAGAGACTGGCTTTCGTGGGCTCACTGTCTTCAATCCACAAGCCTGTCTGGCTTGCAGTAACAGAAATAAAATGGTTCATAAACTGATCACGGGGCCTGGCGGCCATTTTGTATGCCCTTTTATCAAAGGTTTTTCTGTGCAAGCTTACTTTGGTCAATAAACAGTCTTATTTTATCCAGTTTTCTTGCGTGATTTTTGCTGAAAATTGCGAATCTTACAGGCCCCCCGTGATACTGATAGCTTGCTTAAAGTATCAATAATCCTTGATGAGCAAATTTTCCCTGATTCCCCACATCCAAACATTCCTGGCACTTAACTATCTATGCCCCTCACGACACATGCAGTTCCCATTTCCGGAGAAAATGAAAATTACCTCATGCACATTTGGAATCATAGACAGCAAATCTTAAACTATAACACCTTCACCTGTCAGATGGGCAGGGGTTGATACCCTTTTGCGCCATCTGCATGCATCTTTTATTAATCCAAAAAAACTTAAGAACAACTAATAACATAACAATACTTATTTCCTTATAACCCAAAACAATCAAAAAAAATTTTTTAAATGGAGGGACGCTTAATCTTATACTAGCAGCTTAGAGTGGGGTATCTGCTTCCCCCATTCGCACATAGCGTTCTCTCCATTCTCCTGTGTTCTCGTGCCTCTGGAGGCGTTTGCCTCTTTTGCAATGCACGAAGAGCAAAAATATCACAATCAAAACCTGACATACTACTAGGATATGGGATGCTATTCTAATCCAGGCGGGGACCTCTATGTTGGTGAACAAGTCCCACCATGGTGGGATGGTTATATCCAATATGTCTTTTCCTATCTCTAAAGTCTTCTGCTCCAGTGTGTAGAAATGTTTCTGCGAAATTATAACGGCTTTTAAAATCTTGGTGAGGTGTTCGGGAAGAGGGGGAATGACATAACCAAAATGCGCGACAAATCGTTGTAAGTCTGTGAAATTCTCTTTGATAGTGATGTGTACGGTGGAGGGCGCAGGAATGGGAACAATTCGTTGTTGTGCCACTTGAACCTCGGCCCTGGGTTTGAAACAGAAACTGCTATCACCGACCGAACACCACTCGTGTTGTCCATATCGGTACTGAGGCGCTGCAGTGGTGACGCAGTATGTCCCACCCCCGATATATGCTACCTGTGGGGGCACATGGTCCTCTGCCATTGCCTCCATGGTGCAATTCACCGGCTTCGCGCTAGCGGTTCTGAACCCGCACTGTGGTTTCAAAAAGGCATTCAAGTGCTGGGGACACAGGATGATGTGTGCTCCCCGGCTCCGACATCCCGAGAGGTCGGTGCCTGTCATCGTACGCTCCCATCTGATGACGTAAGGCGGGACCACTGCGTAACGAATGTGTGCGCCCCCCTGAATGACTCCAATGTTCTCTACTCTGTATACCGGGGCGGGCTTTGCTGCGGGGCCCAACACCGGCATTCTTACTACTATTCCCATAATAGTGTGATTCGAATGTCCGCAGTCCACTGGAACTGGGTATGCTTCTGCGGCTAGTCTGAGCTGGCACGGGCTTAATGCATTCTCAAAAGGGTGGAGCGCTTGCAAGTGCTTGTTGCTGATCCAGGACGGGACCAAACCCTGTTTTAAATCCTCAAGATTACTGCGGCCCTCGCCCAATAACCACGCCCCGTACAGCACACAGGCCTCGTTTTGCGCAGCTTGATCGGACGCATTCCGATCCTCCTTAATGAGTGCATTTACCGTTCTCGCGTGTTTCTCCAGCTCAGCAATTATGTTCTTAAAGTGTAGTGTCATGGCCTGGTCCTCATGCAACTCAGAACCCACGACCTTGTTTTCGTCTGTCAATATGTTCCTTAACTGGGCTTTTAAACCGTTGATCTGTGTCTGCAGCTCCACGTTATCTAGAGCGTTGACAACAGATGTCCCGGTATTAAAAGCAGTGAATATGTCATTTACAGTACCCCTTCTTTGCCTCCCGACTCGATCCAAAACTTCTGGCGGTGTGGTGTATAATTTGTCTCTGTCGATGTCGGCAAAGTCAAATTCGTAAAATTGTCTAAACATACGGGTTAACAGGACCTGGTATAATTGTTCCGTTTCTTTGGGACACCACTCCGGCAATCTTACCTCAGTGAGATTTAAAATCACTGAGGCCACCACGTAGTGTACCCCTTGGTACAGCACCTGACCGGTGGGTACCAATACTAAACCGTTCCCGGGTCCCTTGGTGGTGGTTGGGCACCCTCCTTTCTGGGTTAGTGCTACCGGAAGCGTGGGCAGGGGCTTGCGTGGGCGGGTGATGAGTTCAGTGGCGTTCACCGGAATAGGGGAGTATGGGGCTCCGCACGCTCGAGTGCTAACACCCCATCTCATCCCCTTCCCTTCATCCTGCCACTGCCTCTGGAAGAAGATGGACACGCCCTTGGGGCAGACGTGTCTCGAACCCCACATACAGACATATATTCCCTCATCCGGTTCCCACCATTTGTCCCAACACACACGTAATTGTCCGTGAGTTCCCGTAATAGTCCGATGGGTATTATTACCCAGTCGCTCCCACTCGACCGTAGAGTTTCTCATGTCCTTTCCCAGCTTTCGTAGCCACCACCATCGCCTTGGTGGTACGTTCCCATTGCACACCAGACAAATCCTCTTTCCCACGGTGACGCTGACTCTGGGCGCTAGGATCCTCACTCGAGGGCACGTTAATGAAGTCTCTTGGTAGGCAAAACCGAAATTGCTGGAATATTCCGTAGAATTTGTTCCCAGCCAACCTGGCCATCTCCCTTGGTGGAAGTAGGTGGCGGTTTCCTCTACCTCTCGCTCCCCCGTCCCATCCGTTGCGATGGGGGCCGTGTCCCCGGAGCACCCGAAAATGATGACGTCCTTGGTGCGGCCTCGGTAGGCCCACCCGCACCCGATCGCCCTGAACGCGACGACAATCCTTTCCATCGTATCCCAGGTTTCTGTAACCAACAAAATGATGTAGCCGGGCTCCCGATAGGTGCTGGCCTAAATTAATTGGACGCGCGGGTTCCTGGACCCCGCTCCCTAACAAACACACATACCGGGCAGACCTCAAAATTGTACTCTTAACACCATATACTTTACATTCCTTAAACTATGACCATAATTACCTATCTTAACTTATGTACAGCGCCGCCCTCCGTGGGGCGGCTTTCCGAATCCCTGTGAGGTCTGTCGTGTGCCACACCCTGCGGTGGGGCTGCATTGATCTTTGGCTTTGATCCCCCGCAGCCTGTCGCTGCTGAACGGGGATCATGTCTTCCTGGGGCTGCTTTAAACCGTGGTTGGGGAGGATGGGGAGAATCTGGCCAAAATTTTCTGGGCTGGGGCGCTCGAGCCGACCTACGAGGGGCTGCTTTGGGTTGGGCTCCCGGGGCCGATGGACCTGGGGTCGTGACTGTTACCGTTACAGCCTGTGGTTCCTCCACAGCTGCCGGCTCCAGCTCCCCTCCCTCAGGCTCCGCCCCCCCGGGGTCGGGATCTGTGGCTTCCGACTCCACCTCACCTGTCCCTACAGGTAACGAGTCTCCACCCCCACTCCCTACCTCCCCCAAGCTTGAGTCGAGGGCGGGACTGCCGTCCTCTGACTCTTCCTCCTCCGTGATTGGGTCTAAAGCGAGGTTGAGCTGTTCGGGCTCTCCCCTGCCTAAATCCCATTCAAAAGATGAGACCTCCCACTCCAATGGGATGGCCTCTCCCTTCACGCAGGCTACTGCTCCAGCCTGTGTGGTCTGTGACTCTGTTACAGGCTGAGGATCTTTGTTCTCAGACCTGGTCCCCTTTGGTGGCCCTTGTGTACCCGGTTTAAACAGTTTACACTGGTTGATGTGAAACCATTTGGTACGTCGGGGCGTCTTCACTGCATAAACCATGGGGCTGGCTTTGTCTACAATGCTGTATGGCCCCATGTACAGTGGTTCAAAACTCCCTACCCTGGCGTAGTTTCGGACCATGACCTGGTCCCCGACTACCCACTCTTGTTGTTTCCGAGGTTCCAACAACAGTTTATTTCCCTGGTGCTGTCTTCCCATGTTCCCAGCCGCCTGCCCATAAATCTGTCTCAGGCGCTCCAAGAGGGTTTGGGCGAATTTGTCCCGTTTCACCTCTCGGAGCTGGCCCTCAGTGAGCACCGGAGCTAGCACATGGGTGGGTGTTCGCATGATCCTTCCAGTCATTAACTCGTGCGGGGAATACCCCGTGCTTTTGGACTGGCTGGCTCGGATCCCCATGAGGACTAAAGGCAGGACCTCCGCCCATTTCTGGGGCGAGCCCATTGTCTCTTTCCTCAGCTTTTCCTTGAGGGTCCGATTCATACGCTCAACAATCCCGGATGACTGGGGATTGTATGCTATGTGCCACTTTCCCTCAATGCCCAAGAGCCTGAGGGCGTTCTGCATTACTTGACCGGTGAACTGACTCCCTTGGTCGGACTCTACAAAACGGGGGAGTCCCCACCGTGAGAACACTTCCCGAATCAAGATCTTAGCAGTACCCAGTGCCGTAGCTGTTCTGCACGGGAAGGCTTCTACCCATTTGGTGAACACATCTACCAGGACAAGGCAGTACTTATAGCCTCCCTGGGCGGCAGGCAGGGGCCCTATGTAGTCGACCTGAATCGACTGCCATGGTCCCTCTACCCTCCTGATGTGCCCCATGGGCACCTTCCTTTTGTGGGGGTCTGGGTTGTTAGCAGCACACACAAGACAACTTGCGCAGAACTCGCGGACATCGTCCCGAAGTCCCGGCCACCATCCCGCCTGCTCCACCCGTTGCCAGGTGACCTCAGGTCCGGGGTGTCCCGCTCCTGGACCCTCGTGGGCCAATTGCAGGAATTCCCTTCGGTGCTGCTGCGGCACAACCCACTGCTCCTTTCGGAACAGCATACCTTCTTTGACTGTGAGGGCTGCCGTACTGTACGGACCTTCTACCTGTTTGCCCTCTGTGATGGCTTTTAGGACTGCTTTTAGGGCGGGATCCAGGGTTTGGACGGTCTTTAGGTCTGGGGGCGGTGTCACCCCTGTGTTCCCGGGAATTCCCTCCCTGCCTTGGATCGCCGCCACGGGTCCGGGTTCGTATGGGTCCCAGAGAATGCCGTTGCGGGCACCCTCCCTGGCTAGCGCATCCGCCTGCTGGTTGCCCTGACTGCGGGGTTCTGTAATGGAGTGAGCCTTCACCTTATGGATGAACACCTCTCCTTTCTCCCCCACAGCTGCTAGGATCTTCTCCAGCAAGGGCTTAACTGTTAAAGGCTGCCCGTCCGCGGAGGTGTACCCGCGTCGGGACCAGATGGCGAGGTACTCTGTACACGAATTGCACGTGAACATGCTGTCTGAGCAAATCGTGTATGGGGTTGGGAAAATCTCGGGGTGGGTAACCACGTACACCACCGCGGACAGTTCAGCCTGCTGTGCGCTCACAGTGCTGGGGAGCTTAATTGCCAGGGCAATGTTTGCCGCAGGGTCATAAACTCCACACCCTGTGAGTCGCTTGCCGTCAGCTACAGTGCTAGAACCGTCTACGTAGATCTCGCGGCCCGTGGGATGTATCCCGGCCCATAAACCTATGTTAACTTCCCATACCCCTTCTACGGAACATTGATGGGCTGTCCCGGGATATGCCATATTGGCTGCGAGCCTTGGCGCGCAGAGGCCTTTAACTTTGAGATCCATCTGGGAAAGGAGGAGGGTCCAGCGCGCAATCCGAGCGCTGCTTATGGTCCCATCCTTAATCCTCCCGTCCAGAAGCATCTTCGTGGGGGTGTGATGGGTGAGGAGCGTAATGGGAGAGGTCCCTGTGAAGATCACTGATCTGTTCACAGCCCAATGCGTGGCCAGGAGATGCCGTTCGCAATTGGAGAAACTCCTCTCCACATCCGTGAGCACCCTGGAGGAATAAACTACTGGTCTTAGCTTGCCGTGCCGCTCTTGGAGCAGCACTGCGCTCAGGCTGTCCCCACTAGCGGCTACCTCCAGAAAGAACTCCTCTCCCCCATCTATGGCCCCTAGGGCTGGCGCGGTCTGCAGATCTCTTTTCAACTTCTCGAATGCTGCCTGGCACCCCTCGTCCCAAGACCACTCGACTCCCTTGTGTAAGAGTCGAAGTAGCGGGGCCGCTGTGGCAGCATAGTCCTCGATGAAATCTCTGCAGTACCCGGTCAATCCCAAAAAGGACCTTACACCCGTTACTGTGTTGGGAATTGGCAGATCTTGTATAGATTCCCGTCTGGCCTTATCTATGGCTCTTTCCCCAGCGCGGATGGCCAGACCCAGGAATTTAACTTCCTGCTGGCCGATCTGGGCTTTCTTTGGGTTTACTTTGAAACCCTTCCTTTCTAACAGTTCCAACAATTCGGCTAACAGTGGGCCGTGCTGCTCCCTTGTATCTGTGAACAGGAGTAAGTCGTCCACATACTGCACTATCTGGTTGGGCTGGCTGAACTCTTTCAAACTCCCCGCCATGCACTGATGGAAAATGCTGGGGCTGTTGTGAAAACCCTGTGGTAAGCAGTTCCAGGTGTACTGTTGCCCTTTGAAAGTAAAGGCAAACTTGTACTGGTCCTCCCGCCGCAGCGGAATGGACCAAAAACCGTTCGAGATGTCCAGCACCGTGAATGTGGTCGCCAATGCTGGAATACTCCCTATTAAGTCTGCAACTGCTGCTACCGTGGGCGCGCAGGCTGGGATATTACTATTGAGGACTCTATAGTCCACCGTGGCTCTCCACGAATTGTCCGGTTTCTTTACCGGCCATAATGGGGAGTTCACGTGGGTGGCTATCGTCCTCAACACGCCCTGCTGTACCAATGAAGATATTGCTGTCTCCATGTCGGGTTCTGCCTCCTTGGGGAAATTATACTGCTTTTGGGGTCGGATCATGGGGTCCCCGTCTACGCTGACTTCGAACCCAGTGACTCTCCCGCAGTCGTGCTTGTGGGTGGCGAACGCGGTCAGATTTTCTGACACACGCGCCTGCAAGTCCGTTGGGACGTTTGTTATCATGAGCTCGAGATCGTAACCTCCTGATGGCTTCATAGTGCACAGGGCCCCCTTTTCTTCCTTCCCCGGGATTACGACTACCTTACCTAAACCGCCCTCGGCTCCCCAGAGACAGTGATTTCTCAGGTCCACGAGGATCCCGTGTTCCACCAAGAAATCAGCCCCGAGGATGCCTTTCCCCCCCCCCTCTTTCCACTTCAATAGGATGCACGTCCATGTGGTGTGGAGCGCTCCCAACTGAATGGAGAGCGGGAGGGAGTGCGCGCCAGCCTGTTCTCTACCTGTGAAACCTGCTACTAAATATGGAGCCTGGGCGGACAGAGGTGAGGCAAAAGGTTTGTCCGTGTGGATCACGGTACACGAAGCTCCCGTATCCAACAGGTAACTACCCCTTTGTTTCTCCACCTCCATCTCCACCACAGGTCTTCTCCAAGCGTCATAGCGGAGCGGACACAAGTAGATGGGCTGCGCGGGCGTCAGTCATTTAGGTGTTTCAGCTGGGGTCTCGGGGGCGATAGGGCTGTTAGCAACCGCTACCTTCCCCTGCCAGGTCATCAGAGACCGCATAGTCTCCAAGACTGACTCGATCGCAGCGGGGTCCACAACCGCACCACCCCCTTTATTCGGGGCAGAGGCTACGGTTGGGTTCTGGACTGGTGTTGGGGCAGCGGCCTGCACTTGTGGTTGTGCTGGTGTTGGGTAAACTCTCGGGCCGTTGGCGACTCGGGCTTGGGCTTGATCTTGGGCTGCGGCGAACGCTCTCTCCCTCTTATCCTTCCAAGGATTCCTACAGTCCTTGCGCCAATGACCCTCCTTCCCACACCCGTAACAACTGCTATTTGCTTGGGGATGGCGATTTCCCTCCTGACGCCATTCCTTTTTAGCAGAGGCTGCGGGTCTCACCTCATGCACCTTTCCTTTCACAACAGGCGTTTTCTTGCCCTTGTTGTTTCTATAACTGATCGTGAGCTGATCTAGTACTACTTCCTCCGTGGAGCGGGCGTTAGTGGGGTCAAACCATGCTTTGGCCTGTTCCTTCACTACTGGCAGGCAACCTGCTACCAGGCACCGAAGCCAGTGAGCCCTTTGTTCGCCATCCAGCCCGGCCCAGGCCGACCCGCCCGGGCAGCTGCGCCGATACACTGGCCACAACCTGTCGGCGAAAACCCGTGGGGGTTCTCCCTCTAGCTGCACTGTCTTTTCTAAACGGAGGAACGGAGTTCCGTCCCCCTCTCCCATGATCTCCAGAATCTCATCCCGTAGCAACTCATAGTCCCTGTGCCCTCTCTTGCTCTCGTCAGGGAGACACTGGAGGAGCGAACTGTCCAGGGAGAACAGCAGCATTTTAGACTGTTCAACCCCGTCGCAGTCATTGACTGCTGCGGTCTGCTCCACGTCCCTGAAATGCACGGAGGGATCTCCTGACTCGGAGAGTTTTGGGATGTGACTTATCATCTCTCTTAGCTGTCGTGCGCTATGAGGCATTATGATCTGACTCTCAAGGGGTCCGTCATCGCCATTTTCTTCATTTGGACCGATCCTCCGGTGTCTCGTTGGACACATTGGCGCCGACCCCGACTTTACTGTCTGGGGTTGCTCTACCTCAGGGCTCTCTTCCTCTACCGTCTCCGTCTCCTGTCCCGGAGTCCAAGACTCCTCATAGGCAGGAGGCGCAGAAGGTTCGGGGGTTGGTACCCCAACTGCCTCTTGTGGAATCGGTCTTTTGGATTCCTTGGCTAGCAACAGCTGACTCGCTGGTGGATTTATGAGACACACCAACCCGTTTGCCTTCGCTAGGGCCTTTCTCAGGTCCTCTAGCTCCCGGCGGCAAGTGCTGTGGTCGGTGTTCTCAGATCTATCCTCCATGGCCATCTTATATGCTGCCCTGGCTCCCAGGAGCTTTTCCTCTTGGGCATCTACTTGTTTGGCTAGACGGGAACACCTCTCTCTCATTCTACCTTCACTGGCCTTGGCCTCAACGACCTGACATTTTAAATATTCTACCCGGGTTTCGTGGCAGTGAATTACAGAGCGGCGTTCCTGGTTCAGCGCGTCAAGCGATTCAATCAGTTTTTGACCTCCCGCAACCTTTTCCTCTACGCCTTTAAGCAAGCCGTTGATCTGGACTGTCTGTGCTGCAACTACCTGGTCCAAAAGCTGGACTTGCTTCTTGTAGCACATCAGCCAGACCGCCTTTTCTACAGATTTCTTATGCTCTCTACCCGCTGTCCACTTGATGGCTGCGTCTAGCGGGCGCCTATCCCTTAGTAGATCAGATATCCATTGTTTTGTGAGGTTGACTTTTCCGAAAACATAATCTGCTATTCTTTCATCCATCACATTTCGTTTATTCAGATCTTGATCTAACACACTACTTTCCTGCTGCCAAGGTCCTGCCGCGGTTGCCATTTCTGTAGGGGGTTTCTCTTGCTCTTTCTGGTCTCCTGCCAGGCTTCGTGCAATAATTACCCTTGAGTGGTTCGACCCACTCCCCCTACGGTTCTAGACCTTGGACTTAGGTGCAGAGAACAGTAGTGCAGAGAAAGAACTCAATAGACCAGGTTGAATAGCACGAAATGGATGCTTTTATTTTTAAACAGTTTGAAGCATTACAAAATACATGTCATAGGCACAGATTAAAGTTACTACAATCATGCACAAATTTATGAACTTGACTCTATGGAAATGGGGAACACACGGCACATCGTAAAAGGGGAAACACATTACGATTTCCCTTAACTCCCTCCCCTATACCTAAACTAAGTTTCGACCTGGGGAACTTGGGATCATGCTCACCACTCTCGAAATCGCGAGAAAGGGGGGTTCGCAGCCTTTTGACACCGCTTCCCGTCGTCACGTGGATTTGGAAACTTCTGGCGCAGTCGATATTCTCTCCTCCCTCGAGGCGGTGGGGTAGACCCAGCCTCGATGAGCGCTCGTTAAGGTTGAGATCCACAATCGTGGGTTTTTGTTCATGGAGCAGACCTAGATGCAGGTTATGCACATGGGAGAATCTTGTGGCATCGATCGCCGGTTCTCCAGAGGGTTTCTTCTCCGTCGGCCTGGGTCGTCGATGATCTCCCGACCCCAGTACCCAGGCCACCCTTGTCGTCTTCTCGTCGTGGCCGAGCCTTGTTTGGCTGAACACCGGCCACGTTGTCCTTTTTTCCGAAACCGTCCGTCTTTAAAAAGACGAAAACGTTTTCATCGATCTGCCGAAGTGGAAGAGGCGCCGATCCGGGCACCGTCCGCCCTTCGTTCGTTCCTCGTAGAAGAAAGTTCTTGAAGAAATGGAAGCCTGAAGTCGCCCAACAAGAAGCCGTGGCAGTGAAGAAGAAGTTGTTCAAGTAACCCGAAGTCCGAAGTAACTTAGATGGACTTTCAATCCATAGTTATACTCTTTTGGGACAGTCTTATCTCCCGCCAAATCATAGTCCTGTCTTTGTATTAATTTTGGCGGGCAGAAATCTCTGCAGGGGCGCTTTGTCTTGTAACGGAGCCGGTGATAACTTAAACTGGCCTTCCTGGCCGATAATGTCTTTCAATGTCTTTTGCATTGTCACCGTGGCTCGGTTCGCATATTGATCGGTCCGGACATTTTCCTTGATGGCTGCTAAACGGTTTTTCCTTTGTACGATAAATGGGTATAAGCGTTTTTACATTGTCCGCCCATATCTTGATGGGCCCCATCCTGTACTCATAATCCATTGAATATGTATGCTGTTGCTCTGAGTTTCGGTTCCCAGAGACTGGCTTTCGTGGGCTCACTGTCTTCAATCCACAAGCCTGTCTGGCTTGCAGTAACAGAAATAAAATGGTTCATAAACTGATCACGGGGCCTGGCGGCCATTTTGTATGCCCTTTTATCAAAGGTTTTTCTGTGCAAGCTTACTTTGGTCAATAAACAGTCTTATTTTATCCAGTTTTCTTGCGTGATTTTTGCTGAAAATTGCGAATCTTACAGCTCATCCTAGCTGTCAATGCCCGCTTTCCAGGCAGCAGCCACGATGCCTTCGTTCTGCGACAGACTTCTGTGGCAGACATGTTCCAGGCCCAGTCTCACCCACGAGGATGGCTTATCGGGGACAAAGGCTATCCTTTGTGTACCTGGCTGATGACCCCGCTCCGTGCGCCCAGCACCCCTGCTGAAGAGGGATACAACGAGAGCCATCAAGCGACCAGGAACATCATCGAACAAACAATCGGCGTCCTGAATCAACGGTTCCGCTGTCTGGATCGTTCCGGTGGAGCCCTACAGTATTCGCCGGAGCGAGTCTCCCATTTCGTGGTCTTTTGCTGCATGCTGCACAACCTGGCTATCCGCAGGACTCAGCCACTGCCACCACAGATTGGAGGACCACCTGAGGAGGAGGAGGAGGAGGAGGAGGAGGAGGAGGACCAGCACAGGAGGGAGGCAGAAAGTGCAAGGGCCGCCCGTCGCCGGCTTATTGAACGTCGGTTCTAGGCCCCCTCTCAGGGACTGGCTTGTGCCAATGTCAGCAGATGAATGTAGCCGCTCCACAAGCCCTCAGCCGAGCAGGGCAACCAGGACTTAACCAAAAAACCATGCACACTGCAATTTAACAGCAATAATTTATTGAAAACCTCTGCCCTTCCCACATTACATGCTCATGTGGAGAAGCCCCCTCCAAAAACACAAAACTACCAGTCTCGGCCTTACAAAAAGAAAGAAAGACACCAGTCTCGGCCTTACACAAAAACAACTGCACCAGTGTCGGCCTCACAACAAGCACCAGGCATTTGTGCATACCTCTACTTTTTGCCCTGCGAGGGCAATGCCTTGCGCATCCTTGCCTGGCCCCTGCCCGCCCTGCTGCTCCTCCTCAATGGGAGCCCAGTGGCTGCAGCAAGGCTGGGGGAAGGCTGCTGAGGGGCAGATGGCGAGACGGCAGATGCCCTTGGGGGTCGGCCTGCACCAGCTCTGGCCTTGGAGTGTCCGGCTGCTGACTGCTCCAACTCTGGCTGGGCGACAGCAGTCTGTCCAGCAGCTCGTGGCAGCTGCAATGGCGGAGTGGCAGTGTTGGCTGCAGGAATGGTGGCAACCTGGCAGATCGCAGGTACTGCCTGGTCGCCTGAGACATTGGCACTCGCGCGGGCCAGCACTGCAGCATGCGCAGCAAACAGCTGAAGAACAGACTGCTGGGCTGCTGTTACGCGGCGAGTGCCCTGGCGATGCCTGGCTGATCCAGCGAGGGTGGCAGCAGTTAGTGCCCGTGTGGCCCTGGTCTGTGTCCGCATGACAACAGCCAGTGAATGGACGGCACGACTGAGCACTTGGCTAGAAGCCGACTGTGCTGCCGCGAAGTCCTGCAGACTCCTGGCCTGTGCTGCACTGAATAGTTCCAGACTCCTGGCCTGTGCTGCACTGAATTGTTGCGGACTCCTGGCCTGTGCTGCTCCGAATTGCTGCACACTCCTTGACAGAGACTCTATGGAGTCAGGCATCCTTGCCACTGCAGCCATGAGCTCAGTGTGCCTGCGCTCAGCCTGGATGGCCATTTCCTCTAGGAGGCGCACCTCCTCTGCGCTGACCGTCGCAGGACTGGAGGCCGCACTCACCCTCTGGGGAGAAGTCCGCCGAGCTTCCCCACCCCTCCCGCGTTGCTGCAGGCCGCTGGGCCCCAGAGCTTCACTCTCCTCCCACCCTTTCCCCCGGCTCCCCTCCAGGGAAGACGTGTCCCCTACATCGCCATGGGCTGGCGCGGCTGAGGGTGGCACTGATGGGCCGGCTTCCTCTTCCTCCTCCTCGTCTTCCGAAGGGCTGACAGTGGCAGCTTGAGGGCCCACCTCCTCACCTGGCGATTCACCATCTGAAAGCAGGAAGGCACAAGAGTAGCTTTAGAGTGAGGACAGGGCGGCAGCGAGGGAGGCATGAGTGGTGCCATTCACCGCATTGGTCGGACAGTGGCAAAGGATGCTGATCTGATGCGCAAGTGGAACGAGAGAGGTCCAAAAGGTGATGCCCTTATCATTGGTGCCCAGAACAGGGTCGGCATCTCCACTGGCGACGGGGCCAATCAGCCGGCCTACCATAATGCGCTCCACACGCTGGTCGAGGTCGGAGAGCTCTTTGAGGTCAGGACGGCCTCCCCCGGTCTCAGTTCGGTTGCGCCGGTTGTGCGCCACCTTGGCCTGCAAGAGAAAGGACGGCCTCTAAGTACAGTGTGAAGCCCTGATCTTGTCTGCACTGCCTCCCATGGTCGAATAGCTTGTACAGTGTGTAGCCCTGATCTTGTCTGCACTGCCTCCCATGGTCGAATAGCTTGTACAGTGTGTAGCCCTGATCTTGTCTGCAATGCCTCCCATGGTCGAATAGCTTGGACAGTGTGTAGCCCTGATCTTGTCTGCACTGCCTCCCATGGTCGAATAGCTTGTACAGAGTGTAGCCCTGATCTTGTCTGCAATGCCTCCCATGGTCGAATAGCTTGGACAGTGTGTAGCCCTGATCTTGTCTGCACTGCCTCCCATGGTCGAATAGCTTGTACAGTGTGTAGCCCTGATCTTGTCTGCAATGCCTCCCATGGTCGAATAGCTTGGACAGTGTGTAGCCCTGATCTTGTCTGCACTGCCTCCCATGGTCGAATAGCTTGGACAGTGTGTTAAGTGCTGAATGTGCAATTGATTTTCATGCCAGTCCCATAGCTGCTGGATGAGGGCTGGCCATTAGGGCTTTCAGGTCCCTTTGCCCATAATATGAGGTGCACATGCAAGGATGAGGAGGACACTGGAAAGGGTCCTCACCCTGACAACCTGAGTGAGGTCGTTGAACTTCTTCCGGCATTGCACAGGAGTCCTGGCAACCACGCTGTTGGAAGACACCCTGTTGGACACCTCCCTCCAGGCTTTCTGGTAGGCGCTGGGCAGCGGCCTCTTGCCACCTTCTGGGAACAAAACATGGCGCCTGCGCTCCACTCCGCCAACCAGCAGCCTCAGGTCACCGTCGCTGAAGCGTTGCGCTCTCTCCCTGGCCTTCTCCATAGTCCTGGGCGTTGTACAGGTGAAGCTGAAGTGGTCAGGCCTAGGTTGAGGGCTGCAGTGCGCAGGGCGTGGCAGGCAAACAAATCCACCCTCCCCCTTTAAGAGATGACCGGCGCCAGAGTGTCTGCCGTCAATCAAGAACTCGCCGCACCTGCGCTGCGCCCGGCCTCGGGGGTATCGCTCAGCACCGCCGGCTTAGCGCCTAAAGATAGTCGTGCATCGCCTGTTTTAGCGCAGTAGCAACCTCTTGGGGCAATGCGACTGAATATCGGCGAAGGGGGCGCGACTTTGCGCCGGGTGCAAACTTTAGCGGCCGCCCGACTTTACCGCCCCAAAAGTGGCTGTACTGAATTTCTAGGCCAAAGTGTTTTAAAAGCAACTTTTTTTTTAACGACGCAGAAAGCGGGAAAATGAAATGAATAGTTTGGAATCAAGATGGCGGCGACTCACCTCGGTTCAGAATGATAAGGCCCGCCCACACATGCACCGATTGGTCAACCGTCAGGTCACAGAACTGTAGGATTGGTCAATCATCACGTCACTCAACTGTAGGATGGCCCGCCCGCACACACAATGAACCCGCCCCCACTCGATGCAAATGAGCGGATAATGAGAGGAATTTTGAACGTTTTTTGGATACCGTTGGCACAATTTTTGTCCGACCGTCGGCACAATTTTTGTCCGACCGTCGGCACAATTTTTGTCCGAGCAAAAAGTAAATACGCCTACAAGAGTCCCCTAATGATGAGCTTTCTTTTGATATAACACATGTGTAGGTACGCTTGACAACTTTTGATTGTATAGCCGGCCAGAGAGACAGACAGAGAGACAGACAGAGAGACATATCCTTTTATATATATAGATTAGGTCTGTGATCTTATTCATAGCAGCGCCAGTAGGGAAAAGCCTGGCATTAGGACCCTTAGCCTGGGTCTTCAAACAATAGTAGTCCTTACAGATGCCTGCAGGCCAATGACAACTCAGCATGTGATCACATGTGAATATAATAGGTATTCCTTACAGATGCCTGCGGGCCAATGATAATTCAATATGCAAATGTTACATCCCCTTTCTTTTAAAAGAAAAATGTTATGCATTACTTTTAAACCTTTCTTCTACATAATGTTCTCGGTAGCATAAACATATAAGTAAACTCAGCATTTAACTAGCACTGAAAACATCTCAACGTTTCAATAACGATGTACAGTTTTTTTTTAGGGCAGCGATCCGCCTACACCCTTTGACAGTTCACACGTCATGGATAACTCTAGGCTTGACCTCTCGTCCCGACCTTGTGTGGTATGGAACTGAGCATGCTTCTGAATCGGTCAACAATTCAGGTTCAGGTTTAGGTACAGGTAAGTATGATGTGTTTTGTGTATTGCTCTGTTCATCACACTCTGTTGAACTGATCCTCTCGTCAGAATGACGGTGTTGTTCCTTGGTGTTCAGGAGGTGCCTGCGATTGCGGCGGTACACCTGTCCTACTGGGGTGCGGATGTGATACGATTGCTCAGTGTCAGCTGGCTGGATGACGACTGCTGGCTTCCAGTAGTCATGCTCCTGGATTCTGACGGATTCTCCATTGTGCAGCGGCAGCAGTAGTCTAGCTGACCTGTCATAGTATCTCTTTTGGTGTTGCTGTCTCTGTACATGTTTTGCATGCACTTGCTTGCAGCTGGCGACCTCTGGCTGCAGCTGCTGGTTGGTGCTTGGAAGGATTGAGCGAAGTCTGCGGCTCATCAACAGCTGTGCTGGTGACTTGAAGTTATCAACCGGAGTGTTGCGGTACTCAAGGAGACTGATGTAGGGGTCTCTTTTGTCCACTTTGGCTTTGTCCATGAGTGTTTTTGCAATCTGGACAGTTTTTTCAGCAAGGCCCTTACTTTGAGGGTAATGTGGGCTTGATGTGACATGTGTGAAATCCCATGCCTTGGCAAATGACTCGAACTCTTTTGATTTGTATTGGGGGCCATTGTCTGAGACTAAAGTCTCTACAATGCCATGCCTGGCAAAGGCTGCCTTTAGCTTGTGGATCACAGCTGCAGATGTGGTGCTGTGAAGTTTGTCCAGTTCAAAAAATCTGCTGTAGTAATCAACAGTCACTATGTAGTCCTCATTGTTCCATGTGAACAGATCCGTTGCCGCGACCTGCCAGGGCCTGTCTGGGATCTGGTGAGTTATCATGGGCTCTTTGACATTTGATGGGCGGCGTTCTAGACAAATGGATCACTTTCCGACAATGTCCTCAATGTGTTTGCACATTCCGGGCCAAAACATAATGTCACGTGCTCTTTGTTTGCATTAGTCCATGCCCATATGTCCAGCATGAATTTTTGTCAACATCGCTTCTCTGAGACTGATAGGAATGATGATTTTCTCCCCTTTGAAGACGATTCTGTTGATTTGTGACAGTTCGTCTCTGTGGTTCCAGAATTCAGTTATGCCCTGAGAGCATTTCCTCCTTTCCTCAGGCCATCCTTCATGTATGACTTTGCTCAGCAGTGTGAGTTGTGCATCTTTCTCTGTTCCTGTTCGGATCTCCTTCAGTTTTGAGTCACTCACAGGTAAGCTGTTGTGCACCATGTGCACCTGCACATCCATGCCTTCACTGAGGCTGCTGTCCTGGTAGCTAAGAGACTTTCTGAAGAGCGTGTCTGCGACAGGAATGTCTTCGCCTGGATGGTGAATGATTGTGAAGTCGTACTTCTGTAGCTGAAGGATCATTCTCTGTAGCCTTGGTGGGGCTGCGGCTAGTGGTTTCCTCATGATTGACTCGAGGGGCTTGAGGTCGGATTCCACAATGACTTGTCGGCCATAGACGTACTGGTGGAAACGCTTACATCCAAACAGAATTGCATATAGCTCTTTCTTGACTTGAGCATAGTTGATTTCACTGTCTGTGAGAGATCTGGAAGTGTAGCCGATGGGCTGTCCTTCTTGCAGTAATACTGTGCCTAGTCCGTACTTTGACACATCCACTTGTAGTCTGAGCTCTTTGTTGGGGTCGAAGTAGGCAAGAACTGGTCCTGGTTCTCTGGTGATTAGGTCTTTCATTTTCTGAAATGCTGTGTCATGTTGTTTGTCTCACAGGAACTCATTGGATTGTTTGAGCAACTGACGCATGGGTGCGTTGATTTCAGAGAGGCTCGGGGCAAACTTGGCTAAGTAGTTAACCATGCCTAGTACTGTCTCTAGCTCTGCGCGGTTCTTCGGCAGCTCCACCTTCTTGATGGCGGAGATTTTCTCTGGATCCGGCTTAATGCCATCAGTTGAGAGGCGATGCCCGAAATAACTGATCTCGGTGGATCCGATTATGCCTTTCTCGGGGTTGAGCCAGATACCTTTCTCCCGTGATCTTTGTAGCATCGCACGGAGGTTCCTGTCATGTTCCTCTCTATTCCTGCCATAGATGAGGATGTCGTCTACGATTGCGACTACTCCGTCGGGGCCTTCATAGGTTTCGTCGATCTTCGCTGGAATTCATCCTGAGCTGAGATAAGACCAAATGGTAAACGCAGAAATCGGTAGCGTCCAAATGGTGTGTTGAACGTTGTTAGCTTAGATGACTCTTCCATGAGCTTGATAGTCCAGTATCCTGATCGTGCGTCCATTACACTGAAGTAACGTGCTCCCACTAGCTTGGGTGTGATGTCATCTAGCGTTGGTAGAGGGTAGTGAGGGCGTTTGATAGCCTTGTTCAAATCTCTGGGGTCGAGACAGACTCTGAGCTTGCCTGTTTGTGGTTTCTCAACCACTACTAACGCGTTGACCCACTCTGTCGGTTCTGTTTCCTGGACGATGATTTCTGTATTCTCCATGCTCTGCAGCTCCTCCTTCAGGCGACTACGTAGAGCAAGGGGTATCCTTCTCGGTGGGCAAAGCACAGGGGTTGCTGCTGGGTCAAGGTGAATAGTGCATTCACCTGTGAATAGTCCGATTCCTTTGAAAACATCAGCAAACTCCTCTATGACTGTCTGCTTCTCAACTGGTGCTATCAATGATAGCACTAGCTTGATGAGGTCCATGTCTAAACATGCCTTTAGACCTAGCACTGGAGGTGGTTGAGTGTCAACAATGTAAAAGTCCAACATCATGTCGCTTTCTTTGTACTTGCATTTCATCACGCATGTGCCTTTTACAATGAGCTGCTCACCCCCATAGCTGGTCAGTCTGCATGAGGTGGGCTGTAGCTCACACTCATCCTTCAAGCTGTGATACTCACTCAGAGGAATTACATTAACCTGAGCTCCAGTGTCTGGTTTAAACTTAAGCTCTGTGCCCTGTTTTCCTATCTCAATATCTGCAAAGGCTTGCTCAGTCTCTAAAATCTGTTTTTTCTGTGACACAGAATCAATAAACAGTTCCTCTGCATTTGGCTCTCTATCTGGCATTTGGCTGTCACTCACTGTATGTACTGCTGTCCAAAAAGAGTCCTGCAAACTTTAGCAAAGTGGTTCCATTTACTACATTTAGCACATTGCCTTCCTTTGCGACAATGAAAAGGCAGTGCTCCTTTTCCCCATGCACCTTGTTTCCATAATATCCACAGCTTTTGAAGCGTTTTATGTCTCTGTCGCTCATTTTTAGAACTCTCTCTGTTCTTTCTGTTCTGAAACACGCTCTCTGGGTGGTGTTCTTTGGTGTGTGTCTATTAACTGCGTGCACTGTCGGTTCACGTGAGCTGCTCGTGGTGCCGGTTATGGTTTTCAACTGTGCTTGGGCTATCTCGTGCGATCTAGCTATGTCCATAGCTTTGTCCAGCATTAGCCCGGACCCAACATTCAAAAGTTTCTCTCTCACTTTAGCTGAATGTATTCCAAACACGATGCGGTCTCTGACCATCTCATCTTTATCTGCATATTCACAGTCTTTTACCAGCAGTTTTAACACAGCCACGAACTGTTAAAACGACTCACTAGCTCCTTGTACTTTCTCCTGAAACTTGTACCAAGCGAATATCGTATTTGTCTTGGGCATCACATATGATTCAAAATGGTCAAAATAACTTTTCAGTAACTTTGCTTCATCCGCAGTGAGAGACCATGTGTTAAAAATCTCTCCCTTTTTCTCCGATCCACAGGAGTAGGTAGCTGCATCTTTCTTCCTCCCCTTTGCTTTTCAGCGGACCCGAGAACATCAACTCCACGTGTTGCTTGAACATGCGCCATTCTCTAGGTAAGTTCAAAGATTCCCAATTCATTCGAGGCAAGGGAGCTCCAACGATGTCCATTTACAATCCCACTTCTGACACCATGTCTTGTTTTGCACACTTTGTACAAAAATAATAAATTGCAGGACAATGGAGCATTACAGTTTAACTCTTTTATTAAGCACTAGCTGAAGTGCCCGGTGGTGCCAAGGGTCTTTTGAGGGCATGTTGTTGTTGGAAGAGAGAGCGAGAGCGATTGGCGGGAAGAGAGAGAGCGACTGGGGGGAAGAGAGAGAGCGACTGGAGGGAAGAGAGAGAGCGACTGGGGGGAAGAGAGAGAGCGAGAGACTGGGGAGAAGAGAGAGAGCGAGAGACTGGGGGGAAGAGAGAGCGCGAGAGACTGGGGGGAAGAGAGAGAGCAACTGGGGGGAAGAGAGAGAGCGACTGGGGGGAAGGGAGAGAGCGACTCGGGGGAAGAGAGAGAGCGACTGGGGGGAAGAGAGAGAGCGAGAGACTGGGGAGAAGAGAGAGAGCAACTAGGGGGAAGAGAGGGAGTGACTGGGG